>NC_060270.1:37079506-37216392 GCF_021613505.1 Equus quagga
TACTCTACCTCATCAGTGTACCTCACCTCCCCACAGTGTATTCCACCCTGCCACAATGTACCACTCAGCATACTACATCATACTACACCAAAAATACCATAGCTATGCATTGTCTGGTATTGAAGTGCCATAAGACCCTGCCATGGTCAGCAGAGGCAACACTGTCCCTAAGCTCACTGTATGTAGGGGAGGACCCAGAGGGGAGAAGAGAGATCTGAGGTCAAGCAAACAGAAGAAGTCTCCGTATGCCCACAGGTAGAAGCTTGGGCTGGCCCAACCACCTTGTACCAGCCCCACTGACATGAGCCAGGCGGCAAACCTTACTGATGTAGACAATCTAAACAAGTGGGGGGTGAGGGGGTCTGTGTGTGTGTGTGTGTGTGTTTACACGCATGTGTGTGAACAGATATCTACTGAACAACCGTTGGTTTCACAGGCCTTGTGCTAGGTGCTTTATATATATTGACACATTCAATCTTGATCAACTCCTGGGGGGGATGATATAATCAAATTTATTTTACAGATAAAGAGTCTTGAGACATATCCAGGGTCATACAGCTTATAAATTGTACAGTTAAGAGCTAGAATTTGAACCCTGGTCTCCCCAACCCCAAAATGTTATTTCAGGCCACATGTAAGCCAAAGATCAGTATGTTATGCTGACCGTGGGGAAAGCAGGAGGTCACATACCCTCTAGTTAAGATTAGTTGTAGGCGTCCTGTCCTAGGGATGATCCAGAAGTCGTCACTGCCGACCATATAGCTCTGTGTACCGGGGTTAGCACAGAGAGGCACCACTGCCTAAGGGTACCTAGCAGTACCAGCCAGTTCCTCCAGCTATAAGCAGACTAAGCACCTTATGCATATTTGCTGTCCTCAGGCTCCTTCCTCCCCAGCCCAGCCACTCTCCCTCCCCAGCCTGGACCCTAGCTCAGCCACTTCAGTGTGGTCCTCTCCACGCCCCTGTTCCCTTGACCTGCACTGGGGGAGGGGGGCCTGCAATGCCAATGCCCACGCCAGTCACTCTGCCATCTTTTCATCCCTGCTTCCTACAGAAGCAGAGTGCACAGAATTCAGGGTCATGCTGTCAAACTGATTGCCTCTCCTCTCTTCCTCAACCCTGGCAACACTGGATACTTCAGGGCATGGGCTGGGTCTTCTATAGCTCAGAAAACTCTATAGGGTCTAGCACAGTACCTGGTACACAGGGTTAATGGGCACATTTGGGTAAGCGGTTTACAATATAGAAGCACTCAGCTGAGTGGCTGGGCAGGGACAGAAATCCCCACTCCCACAGAGATGCTGTCTACTTACTACGCCCTGCGGCCTTGAAGCCATGTCTGCTGGGAGAGGGGGGCTGCTTTTTCTCTCACTCACATGAAGGTGCTGTGTATATGCTGATGGTCCTGCCTGTGCTGCAGTCCTACCTCACGGAACAAATGAATGAACGAATAATTCCAACCTGCTCTCTAAATCTTAGCCACAGCAGATGGGGGCAGACTCTCCTTCAGGGTACCTGACCTGACCCCACCCCCTCCGCCGTGGTACTTCTGTTTCTCTATCTACCCTTCCCATTCGCTCTGTGTTCTGAATAGAAAGTGTTCCTTCCACTTTTCCGACACCTTCCCCGTGGGAGCACCCAGGCCCCCCAGTTCTGCCTCCTGGGAGTCCTTGCACTCCTCCTTCTCCCGCACTTCCTCTCCTCTTCCTCCTTCCTTAGTAATTCTTTTTATTTATTTATTTTTAAATTTTGTAAATTGTGGTAAAATGTACATAACATAGAATTTACCATTTTAACCATTTTTCTGTGCGCAGTTCAGTCGCGTGAAGTACATTCGCATTGTGCAACCATCACCACCATCCATCTCCAGAGCTTTTTTCATTTTCCAAAACTGAAACTCTATACCCATTGAACAACAACTCCCCACTCCTCCATTCCTCCAGCCTCTGGCAACTGCCATCCTATTTTTCTGTCTCTGAGAGTTTGATGACTCCAAGAATCTTATGTAAGTGGAGTCGTCCTGATGTGTCCTTTCTGACTGGCTTATTTCACTTGGCATAATGTCTTCAAGGTTCATCCATGTTGTAATATGTTTCAGAATTTCTCTTCTTTTTAAGGCTAATATTTTGTTGTACATATATACAACATTTTGTTTATCTGTTCATCCATCAACGGACACTTGGGTTGCTTCCAGCTTTTTTCTATTGTGAATGAAGCTGCTGTGAACACAGGTGCCCCCTACTTCTTAACATCCTCTTTATCTTCTCCTTTATTTGTTCCTTCCCCTTTGCTTGGAAACCCACAATATTCAGCAGCCACAAAGCCTGGATTTTCCAGGACAATCCCAGTTTCATAGAATCTTTTTCTGTTGTCCCCACAAACCACAGAAAAGTCCCAGAAATTCCAATAAATTTTCTCCTTCTGTGTCTTCTATCCAGAAGAGGCACAAAAGTCTTTTATAAGATCTTGATTTTTTATTCAGAAAATTTCATTGCTTTAAAAAGTCCCTGCCCATTAGATAAAGAATGAACATCTTCTCTTGGCCCTGCTGCCTCCAGGTACCATCTCTGTCCTTCCGTTTACTGCCAAACCTCTCTGAGTGTTCCACATATACTTCTCCGCTTCCTCGCCCCCTGCCACTTTCTTAATGCCCTGCAATCTGGCTTGGCAGAACAACTCTACTGAATCTGCTCTTGCCAAGGTCACCAATGACTTCTTTTCTAAACAAGTTTTCAATTGTTCTAATTCTTGATTATCAAACAAATGCTTCATTGTAGAAAAATTGGCAAGTACAGAGTAGTCCATAGGAGCAGAAAAAGGATTACCCGTATACCCCGAGGTGACCACGATGAGCGCTTTGGCATAATTCCTTCCAGTCTTTTTTCTTTATTCGAGTAGTTTTCTTACTTTTCACCATCCTCATCTTTCTTGATCCCTGGGGCACTTAATGCTGTTGGACGTTTACTTCTTGAATCTCCCTCCTCCAGCCTGCTCCTCTAGTTTCTGCTCCAGTCCTCCCACCCGTTTCCTTTGTGAGCTGCTCTCTCCCTGAGTCTTGCCAGGATCTAAATCATGACTGAGCTGAGGTTTCCACAGGGGTGCGAGGACCCTCCGTGAAAGCCAAGTAGTAACCCAGGGCACAGCATTATCAGAAGTCAGGAATAGACGTCAGGTAATGGATCCAGGCCACCAAATCCCAAAGTGGGGTGCCCTCGCCCACTTCTCTGCTCAATTAACTTTCATCATCCTTCAAATCCTCATTCAGATGTCGCTTCTTCTGTAAGGTCTTCCCTGACTCTCCCTGGCAGGGTTGGTCACTGTGTCCTCTGATCTGCCCTGTTTCCCCTCAGAGCTGTCCGTCCTTCTGCTGCAGAAGTAAACACCTAGACTTACAATGACCTATTTATCTGACTGTGTCCCCCTCTAGACTGGAGCTCCTTGAGGGCAGGGACCTTCTATTACTGATTCTTGCACTTCCTGAATCTAGTGGAAAGTCCACTGGCCAGTTCTGAGGCTCAGACTTGCCCAAGTTCACATAGGCACACACAGGCTGAAGCCACCGAACCGTGGTGCCTGTGGGACCTCTGGTCCTGAGTACTTTCTCCAAGAGCATGGTGGAACCACGATTATGCAGCATCAAGAGGAAGTGTTGTGCTGCACCTGCCAGGAAACTCCAGACTTCCAGACTTGAAGGAGCAATGCAGGACTGGGAAGGAAGGTGAGGGGAAGCAGAGGCTGGACCAGAAGCGCGTCTGTGCCTGAGGTTGGGAGGGGGGTAGGCCTTCCTCCCCATCACCCAATTCACCAAGAGAAACCATTCTCTATGACTCACTCAGGCTCCCCAGATTGGAACTCCATAATCCCCACTCTGAAATTTCAGCTAGGATGCCTTCCCTTAAATATAACTCAGTCTCGGTCCTCCAACCATGTGAAGCAGGCAGATAGGGGAGGCCAGGGTCCTAGCTGCTACACGAATGGCTGAGGGTGAGTTCAGAGAGGCAGAGCACAGCCGTGATTAGGAGATCAGGGAAGGGTTATAGAAGAAGAGACAGCTGAGCTCAGTCCTAAAGGATGGGTAGGCTTTGACATATAAAAAAATTTTGTTTTGGATGCAGGAAGGAAACAGCATGAGCCAAAACCTGGAAGTAAACTAGCGTATAATGCTGGAAAACAGCTGATCAGCTAGCAGCCTCCTGGGGTGACTCTCCTTTGCTCTAAGAATGCTCCCAGGATGCTCCCAGGTCACTCCCCAAACTTCTTTCCCGTAGATAGAACAGTTCCAGCAACCATAACGTGGGTGCTGAATGGGGCATGGGGTGAGGCAAGGACTACGGGCTTGGAAGACAGAACAACCCAAGGCTGAAATCCTGGTTCTTCCCTCTGCTAGTTCTGTGACGATGATCAAGTCAGGTGACGTCCCCGAGTCTCAGCTTCCTCGTCTGTAAAACAAGGGTCACAATGCCCACCTTGGGAAATTGTCGTAAGGATTACGTGTAGTAATCTTCAGCTCGTAGTAGCTGCTCCGTAAGTGGTGCATAGCATCGACCTCATTATTATGACTACTTTAAGAACTACCATTTAACACATAAACAGCCCTGGGAACACAACCCAGTCATTGGAGGGGTTCAGTAAGATTTCTCTACCCTCACCCTTTGTCACTCCCGCTTTTGCTGTGATGAGGTGGAATCAGAAAACCTGGGTCCTTGTTCCACTTGGCCATGTGACCTTAAGCAAAGGATTTCGCCTCAGGGTCTCCACCTGTAAAATGGGGCTAGTAACTCCTACCCCCATTGGCTCGTTGGGAGGATCCATGATACATGTATGTTAAAGCCCCTGCCAGTACACCCCAGGTCCTCAGTCAAGGTTTTGCAAATCCTTGCCTTCCCTGCCACCCTCCCATAGCCCAGTGTGCGGCCCAAGGCTGGGCAGTGGGTCAGAGTCTCTGGGTGGTGGGGTGGGGTACAGTAGAGGCAGGCCCAGAGCTGAATGCATAAATAACCAGCCATCCCAGTCTTGCTTCAAAAGTCCTGGTCTCCAACCCTTTAATCATGGAGCCGCTCTTCCCTGGCCACCCTCCAGGGCCCGCCCTCCCACTTCCCATGCAGAGGAGCACCACGAGGGAGCCCTGGATCTTTGCAGCCTGCCTGTTTTGCATGGCATGCTTGCTAATAGATCCCAGGAACCCAGGGGGGCTGCCTCTCAGTTGACTCACCCCATATGCAGCATCCCCCACCCCACCTCATAGGCTGGGCTCTGGGCTCCCCACGTCACCCCTTCTCTGACCAGGCCTACCCTTCAGCCCTGCCAGGCTGGAAGTGGGTTTGACAGGGCAGTGTCCTCCTGTCCGTGATGACCACATTGTAGGAACCAAAGCACCAGTCCCCAAGGCTGATAGTTCCAAGTGTTCTCGTGGGACAATGGAAACCTAATATTAGAAAGTGAGCCGGTCTCAGAAAATCCAGGACATGTGTTTGCCATGTTGATCACCAGCCCCCCTCACTGTGGGCGAACCTCTCTTTAGGCAAGGCAGAGTATTCCTGTGGGATCAGGAGTGAGAAGTATGCCGGGGCTGGGAGTGGGGAGAGGGGGTTGTGTATGAAATCACATTTGGCAACTTGAGTCGTATTTTTAATGCACTAATGGAGCTGGCTTCTTGAAGAAAAGAACCAGTGATTCCTTTTCAGATGGGAATGAATTCATATGGGAAAGAGTTCCAATATAAGGAGCTATTTTTAGATTTGGATATACTGGATTTGCTTAAACTGAGGCACACCAGTATTCAGTCTGCAACCCTTTCATTTGAGGTTTCCTTCTCTGAGTATCCTTGGTGTTGGAATTCAACTGCCAGTTCTGTCATTTGCACTCCACCCTGATGGAGATGAAGGGCAGTGTGGCATGGTGGAGTGGACAGCACCTGAGCCTTGGCACCAGCTGGGCCTGGGTTTGAATCTCTACTCCATCGCTTCCCAGCCAGGTAACCTTACACACCTTATGTGCTGCTTTTGTCTCTGATCTGCGACAGGAGAGGGGGCGCAATATTCTTCCCCAATAGACCAAGGGGGAGGATTAAATCAGGTCATGTTCATAAGTCACTGAGCATTTGCTGTGGCACAGGAGAGACAAGGCCCCAAGAATTCCCTCCACCCCAGAACTCTGCCTTCAGTAGTTCTTAAAAAATAACATCTGTCAGCTTAGGGAGCACATCTGCCTGTTTCCCTGCACACCATTAGGCCCTGCTAACCTGTGCACATCCTGCTTTTGCAAATCATCTTCACCAGGGCTCCCCCTATCCCAGATGAGCGCCCCCTCCTGAGTACTGAACTCTGGCAGACAATGAAGCTGCAAGATTAAAGCAGCCCAAGGCCCCCTCGTGAGAACCCCGCTGATCACGCCTCACTGCACCCAGGACTGGCTAGCCCACGGCACTCTCAGAAGTGGCAGAATCCTAGAATCCAAGGGCTGGGAGTGTCCTTAGAGGCCTTATGCTTCCTGCTTTCTGTGGTACAAACGGAGAAACTGAGGCCAGGAGACGTATCATTTAGTCAAGGTCAGACAACTGGTTAGTGGCAGAATCAGCATGGGAGCTGGGCTCTGAGGAGACACAGATTGTCCTCTGTCTCCCTTTTCCCCCCAGAGGGCTGCAGGTCAGGCCGCCCTGGGAGTCTGCATTCTGCCCAGGGAAAGACTGTCCCTCATTAGTCCACACCCAGTGCTCTGAGTAAGTGGTGTTGGCTGATAGCTGACAGAATTCTTCTCAAAGGAAGATTTAAAATGAAGGCTGGAGACCTCTAGGTTTTCCATCCTTGTCTTTGGGAGGCAGTGTGGTGCCAGGAAAGAATGTGGACCTGAAGCCAAGACACTTGGGTTCTATAAAATGCGGCAAGCTCACACCGACAAAGTGGCTGGCACGGGTCTGGGCTCAGGGCAGGTGCTAGAGAGTGGAGCCATTATCTGGAATGTCAATCCTGATTCTGCCACTGTGTGACCTTGGGGAAAGTCAACAAACCTCTCAGGGTCTCGGTTTTCTGGAGAATAGGAAGAAGAACACGTCCTCAGCCTACCTCCCAGGGGAATCAGTTCTCTGGGGACTTCACAGGCCTTCACAGAGGAGGTGACACATGAGAGATGAGATGAGCTTCCTACAAGTTCAAGGATGAGACAGGAATTGCAGGTTGAGGGAGCCACAGACAACAATGATTCGGAGAGGGAACTATGGGATGGATAAAGAGGACCCTTTGTGGTGGCCACTAACAAACACAGCCCTGAAGCTCCCATGTACACACAGCCACTCCTCACTCCCTGCATCGTCACCTGAGGACTGGGACCCAGAGGAACCAACATTTATGGAGCAACTACTGCTCGCCCTGCACGTAGCATACCTTATTTAATCCTCACCACAGCCCCGGTGGGCTTTACATCGTTCCTACAGATCAAGGTCAATTGCCTCAAGGTCACACAGGTTGAGAGTGGAGTGGCTGGGGCTAAACCCCAGCATGCCCAGTTCCTGGCCCATCTCTTTGTGAGTCATGGGCCTGAACATCAGTCTTTTAGGTCCTCCTCAACTCCTGAGAGTTATCCTCACCCCTAACCAGCACCCAGCCTGAGTGCCCAGAATTCCACTCCTTTGAAGGACTTCCAGCAAGTCCACGTCCTGGCCAAGACTCAAGAGCAGGTGTTAACCTGGCTCCTCGGACTCAGATCTAGGTGTCTGGGAAACCTCTGAAGTCATGTGCAAGCCCGTGTGTGCGTGTGCAATCCGCACTTTTCTGAGGAGCGGCCTCTAGCTCTCCTTAGCTTTTCAAGGAGGGCTGCGTCCCAGCACGCTTAGGAAGTTCCAGGCTCCACAACCCTCTGCAGGCCCAGATCGTTGTCCCTCAGCCCTGAGACTGTAAGAGCCCCTTGAACTCCAGGTGAGAAATGCAGCTCACCTGAGCACCCCCAGCTCCAGGCCCTGCGGTGGGTGGGCCCCAACTCCTTCAGGCTTCAGAGAGCTCGAGTCACTGACTGACAGACTCAACACCCTTGTGCAGGTGGTTTCTTTCCACTCCATCCTCCTTGGAGACAGAGGTCTGGACAGGAAGAGGCTGGTGAACTCTTGCAGGCCCAGTAGGGCACAAGGGGAATGAAGGGGCAGCCTGGGGTTGGGGCTTCTGGAGACATCCAGGGTGGGGTGTGTTGCAAGAGGAGCAGCTGGCTCAGGGCTGTGGGCGCTGACAGAGCAGAGAGGGTCTGCCCTTCCCCCTCAGGCTCGGGCAGATGAGGAGTGAGTGACAGCGGCAGGTCCAAGCCAAGTGGCCTGATGGGGCTCTCAGGCCTCTTCAGCCACCATGGAGGCCCCGGAAATACCAGGGCTGGGAGGGGTGACTGGGGGACAGAGGCCTCACCTCGTATCACTTGGGTCTCTGCCAGGCCGTCTTTCAAGCTGCAGCCACACTGGCCACCTCTCCCAGGCACCCTTCACTGCCACCGGACCCCTGCCTCTCCCCGGCCAGGCCCCCAGCTTCCTCTCCTATCAGGCTCCAACACCACCCTCAGAAAGACCTTGTATGTTTTTCAAATTAATGCAATTAAGAGCATTAAAGTTTGCGAACGATAGAGTTTTTCATTTTCCTTTTATTTGATTAGAGAAATTCCCACCGCACAGTTCCTCCAAATGAAACCCAGACCCGAGGCCCATTGTTCCGGGGGCTTCCATGAGAATGTGTTACCTTTCAATCTCACACACTAATGTGTTTAGCGTTACAGTCCCCCCCAGGCGGCTGCAGGAAGGATCTGGAGCCTTGATTAAAGCGGCCTTTGCTGGGCAGGAATGTGGGCTCCTCCGCCCGGGAATCACGGAGGGGCTGGGTGTTCGCCGGCCGAGCCTCGGCTCACAGGGCCGGCCGGCCGGGGCTGGGCTGGCCGGCAGTTGCGCCTGGCTGTGATTAGGCCTTTTCCCCCTCTCCTGCCTTACCTCTCAGACCTCCTGCGCCACCATGTCTAGCCACAATACATTCGCATGCAACGACACAGTACTCTCCCATACACACGCACACTTGCATACCATGTCTCTCCTCTCGTCTTTGTTGTCCTCCTCTATCCTTTCTCTCCTCTGCTCTGTCCCATCTTCAGTCCCCCAACTGCTGCTGGGCTTCCTGCAGCCTCGCCGTGGTCAGCTCCGTTCAGAGGCCACAATCAAGAGATCACACAGCTCCTCTCCTGGTCAGGTCCAAAGCTCCAAGGTGAAGAGCAGAATTAGAGCCACAAGTGAAAAATTGCTTAGAGGAATATGTAAGCAAGGCCTGGGAGAGGGAGGAGTGAGGGTCGTAACCCCTGTTAAAACATGCGATTGGTGCCAAATTTAAACAGGATGTTAAGTCTATACCCCTTCCACCCCAAATCACCAAAGGCTTGGCGCTGGGAGGCCCAGGTTCCTTCCTCTTCCAGCTGGGGTGGCTGGTGCAGGCCCCAGGGTGGCCTCGCTAGATGGTCTGTATTCTGCCTATGCCCTGGGACAGGAAGCTGATGGGACTTCCCCGCCCTAATGTCTTATGTCCTGCAGACCTCCAACAGCCCCAAGCCAGGGTCCTAGGAGACACTGCCAGGACCTAGCCCAAATTCAGCAACACTGAAAAACAATGGGGCTTGCGAACTAAAACCAAACTAAAAATAAGCCTGTCAATTCTCAGAGGCCCAGCTCCCGCCTCTCCTGGGTCCCAAGGAGTTGGGGTGGTCTTGGAAGAGAAACGTGATCCATCCTCACCCCCATTCCAAAGCTGCCTGGACCCTGATGCATTCTCAGATGCCTCGGAGTCATTCCACAGACATTCATGGAGGCCCACGCCTCACAAAGCAGAGCAAGCACTGGAGGGGTTCAGAGAGGGGCACTCTCCTCTGCCAGCTGGTTAGAGAAGCGGGGGGCTTAAGTACTTCCGGTTGTCCTGGTGATAACATTCTCTAAGGGAGATGAGTCTTCCCTAGACTTCAACCTGGGCCAGCAGGGACCAACACATACTTGCAGACAGAAGGCCCCCTGGCCCCACAGGACTGTAAAAGGGGCCTAACCCAGACTGAGCCTTCCCTTGCAATCTCCCTTCCAGGCCCTTGCAGAGCTCCACACCTGGTTGTCCCTGTGTGTAAAGCCCAAGCCATTCACGTGCTCAGGTTTGCTTTTTAAGAAGGCTGCTCCTTGGGGGCTGGCCCCGTGGCGGAGTGGTTAAGTTCGCGCGCTCCGCAGCAGGCAGCCCAGTGTTTCGTTAGTTCGAATCCTGGGTGCGGACATGGCACTGCTCATCAGACCACGCTGAGGCAGCGTCCCACATGCCACAACTAGAAGAACCCACAACGAAGAATACACAACTATGTACCGGGGGGCTTTGGGGAGAAAAAGGAAAAAATAAAATCTTTAAAAAAAAAAAAAAAAAGAAGGCTGCTCCTTGGAGAGTGGAGGCAGGGAGGCCGATGCCTACTTGGGGCAAAGGGAGACGGAGGCTGGGGAGAAGGAAGAGGACTGGAAGGTCCCCTGCCTCCCACCTGGTCTGCTGCCTCATTTATTCTCCTCAGTCCCAGGGGAGGAAAGTACCCCCAGATGGGCTGGGAAAATCAGGCGACTGATTTGCAAGGCTAAGTGAAGGGCGTTCACTGTCCTTTTGTTCACGCAGACACTCACTCAGGCAATACTTGGCCGATGAGATAAATCCACCTACACCTTTAAGCGCTACCTCCCCACACAGGGCCCAGAAGGTCTAACCCTTGGATGGATCCCAGGGCTCTGCCGCAAACATCTGCCAGGACCAACCGCCCCCGGGGGGCAGATCCATAATGTGAACTGCATTTGGATGAAGGAGGAGTTGGAGAAGTCAGCGTGAGGGAATCTGGATTGCAGTGGGAACTGCTCAGGAATTTGGCTGCGTGTCTGAGTTTATTCTTCCTCGACAATCACCTTAGTGTGGGTATCTCTTGGTTCCCTATGCTGCGGGGAAGGATGGGGAGGGGGTGGGTGATACCAAAGGTGAATAATCCTGAGACTATTTCTGATTATTCCTGTTGGACTCTGCCAGTTGGCTTTTTTTGTTCCTGCTGGGAAACTTGCTTCCCTAAGCAGGATTTTCTTTGACTATTTTTCAAAATTTACTCATGATTTCCAACCACGAACAATGCTTCCCCAAGATGACCAGGCTTGGCTTTATCCTGAGTGCCGTTCAAACCACAAAAACAGAAAGCAGGGGGTGGGGAGGAGGATTAACAGAGATGGTATTGGGGGCAGACGCCCTGATGAAGGGGTCAGAATTGGCTGTGGACAGGCTCCAGGGTGAGCAAATTACCAGGGGAGATTCTAGTCCCCAGGCCCAGGGAAGGCCCTGCAAGGACACAGCTACAAGACATGCTAAGGCCTTAGTGGCGGGTTGGTAAGGAGAAGAGGTGTAAACTCGAATTATCTGGGATTGGTGAGGGGTAGTGACCCAGGTGACAGGATGGTCCCCAAGGAAGACAGGGAGCAGAGGCCTGATTACCATTTCCGTGAACCCTCAGTCTAGTCTAAGCCAGCACCCATATGCCTGTAGCACAGAGGCTCAGAACCACACAGGGGCCACTCAGGAGCCAGCGCCCATGGTCTGGGGTCCTCTCTGGCACCAGGAGAGGATGGGGGACAGGCACAGTTCTCTATCCTGCGCACATCACTCCTCTCCCTTTTAGCGCACAGTCCAAAAGGCATTGCAGCAAGGATTCCTCTCTGAGTTTCAGTTTTCATGGAAATGAATCATTTTATCTCAGAACGTGAACATGGTGGTGGCAGGGTCAGGGGTTGGGGGATGAATTTCCTTTCCTTAATGCAGATGGACTAAACCCCCTTTGCTTCTTGCTTTAAAATGAGAAATCCAAAAGCTGCTGCCATTTGCTCTGTTGAATGCCAACTGGTAACTCTGAAAGCCGGGCGGATAAACCCAGAGCCTAGGTTGCTTGCAGCTCCTCTGCCTGGGCCCTGATGGAGCCACCTCAGCCACCCCTTGTGGTTGCCAAGGGGCTTGGGAAGGACCGAAGCAGGGCTGGGGGACAACCTGACTTAGAGGAAAGGATCACCTTGAGCAGGAGGCCTGGAACTCTCTGAGCCAAAAGCCCAGTGTCCTCAGGAAGGATTTCACAAACTCTGTCTGACTAGCTTGTTGCTAGAGATGCAGCCCAGGCCCGACACGCTCACCGCCAGCCCACAGACAGGTCAGCCGGGTGCACTCTGCCTGCAAATCCTCAGCCTCGTGTTCAGCAACAACCCCAGCATTGCCTGACTGAGCTCTTACTCTGTGCCAGGTGCTTATGGCGCTCCCTCACCAGCAATCCTGAGAGCAGGAATTAGCATTAGCCCCATTTTGCAGGCTGTGGAACTGAGGCTCGGAGAGTGTATGTAACCTCTTTTAGTTCACACAGCTAATATGAGGCAAAGCCAGGATTTGAACCCATGCATCTGATTTCTGAGCCTGTGCTCTTCACTGCTAAGTTAAGCCATGCCTGATTCAGGTTCTGATCCACCTTACCCAGCTACTCTGCTCTGCTCCTTATATGGACATTGCAGTTCAGCTCCATAAATGCACTTTGTCCTTTCTGTGTCCTAGACTGTCTCCTCTCGCTGGCATGCCCCTCACCCTCACCTCCATCGGTGACCTTCCATGCTGACTCAGTGTGCCAGAGAAAACTTCTCCCTCTTCCGGGCCCCCTGGCACTTCGTCTACCTTAGTGGTTCTCCGAGTGTATCCCAGACCAGCAGCGTCAGCAGCAGATCCCACCTCAGACCTGCTGAATCAGAAATTCTGGGCATGGGGCCCAGCACTCTTTTAACAAGCCCTCCAGGTGATTCTAATGCACGCTCAAGCTTGAGAAGCATTGGGCTACCCCTTGCTTTTCCAGACCCCACCAGTCTTGGTGACAATTAAGGTAAGTGTTCTGGGCTTTGACACCTGAGCCCACCTCATCCGTTTTATTATAAGGGGATCCTGAGTGGCTAATAATGAAGTGGGGGAGCTTTTTTTGGCCTCTGCTGCTGCTTTCCACTCCACTATTTGGCATCCTGTTCTGGAACAGCTAACAAAAGTGACCATTGCCACATGGGCATTATCACCATTACCTTCAGAACCAGGTTTACTACCCTCAACCACTGCCTCCCCACTTCAGGCAGGGCCTGCGCTCCAGGCTCTCCATAAAAGTCACCTCGGACCATCGGGTACCAGCCTCAAAGAATCTCTCCAGGCTTTGTTGCTGAAGTACTGCTTGGCTCCCTCCTGGCCGCCTCCTTGAGGTGTTTCACCACAGCCCACAGCCCAGCCCTGGCCCAGGAGTTGTTCTCCAAAACCCATTTGTCCTGCAGGCACAAACAGACGACTCCACCTTACTGATGAAATCTCCATCTCTGATTATGATATTGTTTATTTCTTCCCTTAATTCTGTCAATTTCTGCCTCAAGTGTTTGAAGCATTATTATTAGCTGCATACGTGGTTCTGAGTTTTTTCTCTTGCGGATGAATTGACCCTTCTACTACTATAAAATGTCCCTCTTTATTTCTGGTAATACCCTTTGACTTGAAGTCTATTTTATCTGATATTAATATAGCCTCTCCAACTTTTGAGTGTATATCATTTTTCATCCATTTATTTTCAACTTATCTGTCTTTATATTTAAAGTACATCTTTTGTAGACTGCAAATAGGTCTTTTTTTAATCTATTCTGACAATCTCTGCCTTTTAATTGGAATGTTTAGCCCATTAACATTTAATGTAATTGTTGATATGGTTGAATTTAGTTTTATTTGCCTTCTCTGTTTTCTATTTCTCTATTCTGCCTTCCCTGCCTTCTTTTGGATTTTTAGAATTCCATTTAAATGTATCTATTGGATTTGTAGCTATATCTCTTTGCATTAATTTTTTAGTGATTGCCCCAGGGATTACAGTATACATCCTTAACTTTTCACAGTCCACTTAGATTTACTATTTCAAGTAAAATGGAGAAAGCTCACAACCACAGAGGTCTATTACCCCCTACCCCCATCCTTTATGCTATAGTTATCATATGTATTTCATCTACATACATTATGAAACCCACAAGACAATGTTATAATTTTTGCTTCAAAGAGTCATGGGAACTTTAGAGCAATTAAGACGGCTTATTGCCAAAGGGAACTTCAAAATTAGGGAATGCCTTTCTTAGGAAGCTGATTCAGCTCATTGTTAGAAAAGGGAACCTGGATCTTTTAATGTCCCTTCACTGCCTTCCAGCTGAAGGTGAGTTCTGGGTCCACTGGGGCGAATCACAGCTGATTCATCCTTTGTCTTGTCTTTAAGAGTCTTCACTGAGTCTCCTGAGACCTGATCATCAAACCCAACGTCCTTTTCACTGTTTCCTAGGCGTCCTTGGCATTCAGACATGATAATCCAGAATTCCCAGAGTGAATGTGAAGATTAAGCCTCACCAGTCTCCTGTCTTCCTCTACCTCTCTCATAAGAGGCACTTTTTCTCATGTTACTAAGTTGTGTTGTTTTTTTCTCACCTCTCCTCCTAGGCTATAAACCCTGAAGGTAAGAAATCTGGTCTTATGCATGGTAGGTACTCAGACAACTTTGCTGAATGAGCAAATGAACCCTAAATGCATTTCCTGGCACCTCTAAGGACAGTTGGGCACAGAAAGGAAAGTGTGCAGGGAAGAAAAGGTGGTCCACATGTGTGTGCCTCTGGGGTGGTGGGAAATCATTTCCAGGGTCAGGGGGGATAGCCAAAAACATCACTGTGGATTGATGAAGGGGTCGCAGAGAGCCTGGGGGTGACTCTGATGAAAAGTAAATGTAGGAGTTGAGAATGTGAAGGCTGCAATGTGGAACAGGGGGAGGCTACCAGGCCAGGATGTGTGGGTGGGACCAGGATTTTTAGCACGCTCACGTGTACCTGGAGGAAGTATGTGCTGGGCCACCCAGAGCTGCTGACACTGCAGCCTGGAGGGCTGAAGCTTTTTAGAGAAACCATTAGTCTAGCGACAGGGAGAATGAAAAAGCTGCCAGGGCCAGGGTGAGCACAGGGCTGGTCCACAGGGCTGTGGGCCACTCCATAAGGGAGGCGAATTGAGGTAATTTATCTGGGTACTTCTTGGAGACACTGGTGAGTCAGGGTTCAAGGGGGTGGAACTGAAGCTGGTGAAAAAGACCTTTGTCCTGGAACCAAGCGGCCTGAGAGCGTAGTTTAACCTAAGCCTCCGGACGAAGAAGGGTGTCCTGGCAAGACAAGGTCTCCCAGGGGTCAGGATAAAGGAGGAGGCCATGACTAGAAGGAGGTGAAACTGGGAGTGCCTCTGAGTCATGCCCTCAGCCTGAACCACGCTAACTGAATAACATGAGACCTGCAATACCTAATTTCATATGAAATGTGATAATCGAGTAATGGGGCAAATTTTTGCATGTGGCTTGTAGAAAAGCTGAGAAGGAGGAGAGATGGAGCAGGAACAAGCCGCAGCACGTTTCAGCCCATAAGAGCCAGTTAGCCAGTCTGCTGGGCGCTTCCAGCTGGGGTGAATGAAATGCCTGTTGTTTCAAGGCAGGGGGAGAATGAGTGACCGTTATTTCAAGGAAGGAATTTATACCCAACATGGTGTGAGGTTAAACAAATCTACTAGTGAGACTTGACCTGTTGTAATAACCTGAAGTGTTTTGGGCCCTCACCAGCAAGAGGAGAGGAAGGCACCAGTTCTCATGAGAACCTACTGTGTGCTCATCCCCATGGCAAGCTGGTCACTGGTGGAGGATGACTCTATAACTCGCTGAAAGACTCAAGGCATTGCGAGATTTTCAGGTTGCTGGAATTTTCCTATTTTACAACACAGAATGGCTGGCTCTTTAACGCATTAAACTTTCTTCTAACATGACGTGGTAAGCAGGATTACAAAAAGACAGTTCGAGGCCTTCCATTAGGTTTCTGGGGATTCAAGCCAAGAAGAGTGTGAGTCCCAACTCCAGCTCCCTCCCCGAAAATGAAATGTCTGAGTATTTGAAAATGCATTTCTCCTTCCAGTCCAGTCTGCCTGCAGCTTCCCTTGCCTACATCCAAGGTGACTGCCATATTTAGTTAATTAAGGGTCTGGACAAACTGGGTCTTAGAAGAATTCAAAGCAGATTCAAATAACTCCTGAAACAATGGGGGAATTGGAGACCACTGCCCCAAACCTTCCTCTACCGTGATGACCTCTCTTGGCTTGTCAACCAATGTGGTGAGCTCTTACTCAACGTTGTCTGAATAACTATCCAATTTTGGAAGGTGACCCTGCTCCCCTGTGCAAGACAGGAGACAGTGGGGTTTATCCCAAATCTTTACAAATTGTGTTGCTCACCCCTGTGGGGGAATTCTGAACTTAGCAGGGTGCCTGGTCAGGATCAATTGGTCAGGATGTCCCTTTCTGGACTCTACAGTGTGAATGGTCTTCCTAGACACTGGAAGTTTAGGCAGGTCCAGCCCAGTTCAAGTCCTTAAGTAGGGACTTTAAAACAAAGGAATTACTGAATTCCTGGAAAATAGCCAAATCACAGAAAGAGTCAACTACAACTTTATTAAACTACTGAAGTAAGCATTTCACCTAATTACAGGTGTAAGGCATGGTTGTCTTTCTGGTTCTAGCGGCCCATCCCTGCTCCTCCGCGCAGGGGTAGGTGAGCCTCAGGTTGCCCCCGGACCTCAATCATCTCTCCATGTTGTCAGTGTCTGTCTTCTTCATCTGCCCATGTTGCCAGGCGCCCGGAGACCCTATTTCTATTTTCTCAATACCTGGTGATTGTATTGCAATGCTTGGCTGCAGGATTGGCACAAAGCACATGAGAACTTTTCTGCTGCCAATGCTCAGCATGCTTCTCACCCCCCGCAATTCTCATCACATCACCCACTGCCGGCTTGTCCTTCTGCTCGCTCCAGTCGCGATGCTGGCCTTACTCCCCCGAGCTCCTGCATCCAGCATCTCTCAGTGCCCACTCTCAAGGCTCCAGTTGAACTCAGCCTCCTTCAGGCCCAGGCTGCCTTCTGCCCTTGCCTGTGTGGGCTCCGGAGGACCAGCCATTGCTGTACAAAGCTTCTTTGTGATAGAGCCCTTGGGCCAAGCTTGGGGGTCAAGGCTCACAGTCGGCGTTTTGACACCTGCATACTTACTTGAACACACGCATACTTATTTTTTGTTGTCATCACATATCAGTCCCGCAATCACAGTTGTATACCTCATTTGCTTTCTGATTTACCTATTGGCAAAAAATCCCTTCAGCATAGTGTTATTACAACGACCATCATAATCATTCTGAGCCATTAATTCTGAAGTGCCAACATTAGTATTTTAATAGTTAACCAAATACGAATATATTTTGTTTAGTAATTAGAATGATTAATAATGATTCATTATTAAAATATCATCATCAGTCTGGGCCTCTGCTCAACTCCCTGAGGGCTTTGCCCGGCTCTTGCAAGAGGCACCTGTGACAACTGGTCACACATGGAACTCTGACCCCTGGTTGGCTGGGCCTTTTGTTTCTTGTCTGGCACTGAATGTTCATATTGTGCCGCAGCACCCACTGCTTCCTGTGCCTCCTCCCCTGGGCTCTCCTGATGTCACATGACCACTGCAAGCTCCCACACACGCATGTCACACAGGTGTAGGTCAATGGGTGACCCCTGAAAAACAAAGGGGGGAAAATGAGAAACACTCAATGTTTCTGAAGGCCTGTTAGTGGGAAAACTCCGTGGTCACGTTATATTTTCAGGGCGTATGGGGTGGGGGGAGCCATGTAGGTGGGCTCACACGTCAGCATACCCGTCCTTAGGTTTCTGGGTGCAGGGCGCAGAGGAGGACAGCCTGGGACAGGTCTTCGGAGAGTGCAAAGCAGTGGCTTTGATGCTCACATGCTCCCTGAGAGGTACTCGGGGTAGATACTCTCCCCTATTTTATAGACGCAGAAACTGAGGCTAGAGAGATGACATGACTTGCTCCCAGCCCCACAGCTGACAGAACCAGGAGGAAAATCTGGGTCTTCTTTCCCTCTAGCCAGTGGTTTTCCGTTTTGTTTTCTCAAACAGAAAGATGAAACTCATTCTTTCTTTCTCTCTCTCTTTTTCTTCCCCTTTGTCTGTGGTGTTTCTGGGGAGATGTATGGCTGGTTCCCAATTGCCGTGAGGAGTGGGAGAGGCAAAAATCACACCAGCTAAGTGGCTTCAGGGCACTGACAAAGGAACTCCCTTTGCTTTTGGAGGCTAATGAGAGCGGGGGCAGGGCTTAGCCGGGGACTGGAAGAGCGGATGGAATCACTTGCAAAACCCTAATAAATCTGCAGGCCCAGCTGTTCCTCATCTGATGATCCTGAAGGGAAAGTGTGAAATAGTAGAGATGCTGATGGGCTTGGGGGGCCCCTTCAAAGGCAACCCGGTTTTCCCAAGGACCCCAGAGCAGGGGTAGGAAGTGTCCGGAAACGTCTGAAGGGTGTTTGTTAGAGTTGGGAGGCCTGGGCCCCCAGAGGCCACATGTGCACGTGGAGTGTGCCTGTGAATGCCCAGCCTGGAAGTTCTGGAAGGGTGGTCAAGTCATCCTCTCCCAGAGCACAAGAGCACAGCTGGGAGCTATGCAGACCAGAGATTGAATCCCAGCTCCACCGTTTACAGGCTGTATGGGTCTGAGTGAGATAGTTAACCTCTCTGAACTTTATTTTTGTCACTTGTAAAATGTGGCTAACAATCCTCCCTTTGGGGTTGCTGTGAGGATTAAATGAGCTAATGGATGTAAAGCTCCTGGGATGTGATAGGTGCTCTGTCCATGCTGTTCCTATTCCTTCTTCCTCACTTCCCCTGCCCTGGGGACTCAAGAAGGGGCCGGGCCATGCTCACCCCATGCCCAAGTGAGGGTTATGCCCAGGGAGCAGGAGCAGCCCCTCACCATGCCCCCAAGTGGAGGGCACTCACAGCCAGTGTGGATGGAGTGGGGTCTTGCAGAGCGCTGTTCCCACGTCCCCGTCCCTTGTCTCTCCAGCTGGCAGCCTCTGCAGGTGGCAGGCCAAGGGGGAGTAGGGGGACTGCAGAGCAGCCGCCGCTCCTGACCATGACCACTCTCAGCAGGCAGGAGCTACGAATCCAGGGCTGAGTCCTGCTTGGACTAGAGGCTTCCAGAGCATGAGACATGGTCCCCAAGGCAAAGGGCACCCTCTCTGTGGCTGAGGATGCTGGCCTGAGTTGAAAAGCCTTTAACTGGGTTCTGACTTCATTCCCCAGGAGAATAGTCGTCAATCCTTCCAGCAGACAGGCCAGCCGCAAGCCCAGCCTCGGAGAGCAGGCCCAGGGGAATCCGCTGCTGGCTGGATCTGCTGCCAGCTGCCGCAAGGACACCCGGCCCTCAGAGCATCCTGGGCTACTTGAGCTCACTCACAGAGACCAAGCCAGGAGTCTCTGCCCAGGTGCCACCTGTCCTGGGCCAGAATCAGACAGTCTTGGCTCCAACACCTTCACCAGCTGGGGAACCCCAGATGTGCCATGGACCCTTCTGAGTTGGGGGGGGGTCCCCATCTGTAAAATGCTACCCTCCTTTGAAAGGTTGTGAAGAATCCTGAGATCATCCTCCGGAGCCTTCCGTGTAGGCTCGTGCATGTTAACTGCCTCTTGTGTTTTTTCCTCTCTTTGATTTTTCTCTTTCCTTGTCTCTTTGAACTTTTTTCACCTCTAAATCTCTCCTGAGCACTTTCTTCCTCAGGCTGCTTGCTTTTCTCCTTCCCAGCAGTCAAACAGCAGAGGCGGAGAGGCTGGAAGAAAAGCTTCACATCTCAGACCATGGGGACCCTGCACTCACAGGCCTGGCCATGCTGGGCTCAGTCGGGGCTCCCAGCTCCTGAGCAGATCTTGGTATTGACTTTGACTTTTCCTTCTTGTCTCCCTCTTTCTAGAAGCTTCCCCCTGGCTCAGAATGGGGGAGAAGTCAGAAGAGAGCAGGGTGAGATGGGGAGCAGATGTAGTAGCCCTCTCAAAGCAAAGATCAGCAGAGGCTGCAGGAAAGAAACACCGCATGACCCCCTTCAGTCACAGAGTAATCGGGGAGCAGACCAGTCCATCTGCTCCCCATCACTCCCTGCCGAGTCCCAGGCCCAGAAGAAAGTCCTTCCTTGTATCTAACTTATACCCTTCCTGCTGCAATTCCTGCCTACTTCCTTTTGGTCCATGAGATGATGCTATCCTCATCTTCTGTGCACTGGCACCTCCTCAAGAGGCCTTCTCCTCAATTCCGTTCAGCTTGGAGGCCCCGGGGAGTGAAAGCGAACTTTAAGAGGATGTTTAAAGTTTGGTTTCCCATCACCACATCTCAGCTGAGTCCATAAAACCGCCTTATAAAGCCCACTGGCCAGCCAGCTACCCTCAGCCTCGGGGCCTCCCTGTTTTATGATCGGCCCCAATTCAGACACCAGCTGGATATAGGAACTCACTGGCTTTTACGAAGAGATGTTAACGAGAAGCATCTCTTCCCTTCTGTCTTTTCTCAGAGTCTCCACTCCCTCCCTCATTCAACTGTTTCTTCAGCCAGTAACCATTTACCAGGCGCCTCCTGGAGCCAGGTTCTGGTTGGGTCCTGGGGTGGGGGTGGTCACAGGTAACAGCTAAGTGGGGGATGGTTCTACCTCTGGCCCTGCAGGAACCAGCACCTGGGTGCCACCTCGGCAGTGGCTGCAGTAGCTGGATCACACGGCAGTGTCAGTGTTTGTAAACTGCACAGTAATTGCAAAACAGTTTTGGGTAAACAAACAACTACAGAGCAGCCTAAAGAGAACAGCCATGAGATGTGCTCAGAGAGCCGGGAAGCCTGGTGGAGGAGAGGCCAGCTCTGCAGGATCTGGGAAGTCTTCCTGGAGGAGGTGCCCTTTGAGCCTGAAGGATGCTTAAGAGTTTTCAAAGCACACAAGGTGGAGCCGGTGAAGGAAGGGATAGTGAAGGTCTGGACTCTTCTTTGCTAACAGACGGGGGGCGGGGGGGTGGGCGAGGGGGTGGGGGGCATGATCCTGGCAAAAAGCCACAGGGGCAACACAGCGTCAAGTCCCCATAGGGCTCAGTCTGTCCATCTGTGAAAGGGACATAGTGTTGGTTAGTTAAAAGAAACACCAGAAGTAATAAGAGCCGGCCTGTGGATACCGTCTTTCATCATTTCTAACTACTTTCATATGAATTAGCTCTCTCGATCTTTACAATAGTCCCGTGTGGTAGGCAGGGTGGGTAACCAATTTGCAGATGAAGAAACTGAGTCTTAGAGAAGTGCAATGACTCGTGGGTGGAGACACAGGTAGCAAGTGGCATATATGGAGCTTGTATTCTAAAACCAGAGCCCCTTCCATGGGGACAGCGTGGAGCTGCTTGGGCAAGTGCGGAAGGATGACAGCCAGCCGTGCGGAGGGCGGGGCAGGGGAAATAAAAGGGCCCCTCACAGCAGCGTCTTTTAGGGTATCTGCACCTGCTCCCCAGGTAAAGTCTCAGATTCCTCGAGCAGGGGAAGGAAAAGGAGGGCCCCCTGAAAAGTAGACTCACCTGGAGAAGGGTCCTAGGCAGAATCACATTTCCAGGAGTCTCTGGACAAAGGGAGAGGTGTGGGGAGGAAGGTGACTGAGCTGAGGGTCAGCCAGGAGCCCCCAGGGCAGCCATTGTTGCCCGGTGGGGGCACTGGGGGACGGAGCGCCCCTTCTGGCTCGCCCGAGGTGGGGAGCTGCCCTTGTCCCTTCCTACCTCCCCATCCCTCATAGTAAATTGCCTCGGATTTGTAAGTGAAACCCCAAGGACTAGGAAGAGAGTGTGAGCCCCTGGACACACCTCCACAGTCGGGTGCTCAGAATAGAGGGGGTGGAGGGGACAGAGACCACAGCCGCAAGTACATGCAGGTGTGCACCATCACACTGTCCCCAAAACACGCATGCACACCTGGACAAGCAACAGCCACGCCTCATACCTGCTCACCGAGACTGCAACACACACCCAGAACCCCTGCTCCCACCCTAAACAGAGACACACCCCCAAGACCTTCATATACACCCAAACACCCACAATCAAATCCTTCCCACCCCCTCACACGAGCCCATTCACACTCATAGACAAGGATGAAGAGTCAGGCAATGATTCGGTTTACAAACTGCTTATACACTCAGCAAGCACAACACGCCCAGATCTACAACCAAATCCAGACTCCTTTGCACACTCAGGTGTAGGAATATGTATGGAAATAACGTTCACACACACAGCCCCATGGGCCTGAGAGGAGGGACCCAGAGAGCTCTGGAGTCTGAGCTGAGGTGCCCAGCAAGGGTCCCCCAGCCTGACTTCCCTCAAGCTTGTCATTCTCTCCTCCACCCCTTCACTCACTCTCACCTCCCGCAGATAAGAGTTGACCTGATTGGGACCAGGTCTCCATCCCTATCTCCAACTCCCCTCCCTTAAATGCCCCAGGTACACATCAGGGCCCCCAGGGGCTCTGTTAATATTACCTCGCCTCCCCCACCACAATGCCGAGCACCCGAGGCCAGAAAGCGTGGGGTTGAGAAGGGCTGCCTGGTCCCGGGGTCCCTTCTGGGGGGTTGCCACCTGACACAGGAAACACTCCCACCAGGGCCCCCCTCCTCAGGCCTAGAGCCCCCGGGCTCCCTCAGTAAAACAGGGTGGGCTGTGAGGGCTGGTGAGGGGAGAGGCTGTGTCCCCGGTGGAAAGAGGTGGCATCTCCTGGCCAGCAGTCTCTATGTCTCTTCACACACACTCACGCTCACTCACACACACTTGCACACACACCTCCCCCACTGTAATTAGAATGGTCGCTCTGGCACCAGGGGAACCACTGTGATTTATGAATGGGAGTCGGTGTAGAGAGATTCCAGCACCATCTGCTTGGGAGCAAACAGGAAGAGCTTCAATGTGCTGCAGACCTGGGGGAGGGAGCCAGTTGGTGGAACAGGCTCGTAAAAGCTGTTCCTAATGGCCACAGGTGCTCTCCCCACCCCCTAGCCCCCAGGGGGGATCCACAGCCTCTGCCAGAGCCCCCCATGGCACACACTCCCCTAGCCAAGGGCTGGCTGCCTGGAGGTGGTGTGGTGAAGGAAAGAGCCTGGACTGCCCAGCAGACCTGAGTGTAAATACCTACAGCTACTTACAACCCGGCTTCAGTTTATTCATCTATAAAATGGAGATGATGGCAATAAACAGCTATAACATATGAAACGTTTACCATGTGCCTGATAAGGTAAATCGTCTTAGCCCCATATTGCAGATAAGGACGCTGGGGCTGTGGAGGTCCGCAGTCTCGAGTTGCCCTGGTGAGCTGCAGGACCACAACCTGAACCGGGGTCAGCAGCGGCCACTGCTCTTAACCATTTTTTTTTCACAATGCTCCCCAGTATAGGGAAGTTTCAGAGATTAAATGAGATAAATACTTCACGTGCTTGGCCTCTGACTGGTGCTCCATATGCATTAGTTTTCTTCTTTCTTGGTATCTAGCTCGGGAAGCAAAAGATTCAAAGACAGAGTAGGAGAGAGAGAGCTGGCCTTGAAGCACGCAGAAAGTTCCTTCGTGCTGGGATTAGCCCTTGTGCCTTGAACAGCAGCAGCCTGGCCAGTCCCGAGAAGTTTAGTTATAATCTAATGTCGCCTACAAATGAGCTGACACCTTATAATGGCATGCCCGATTGTCATTGTGCTTCACGGTGATGGGTTTTGGCTGTAAGCAGGGCTCATAAATGACTGTCGTTTTACGGCCATCACATGTCCAGGCTGGGTTTAGCTTTCTCTCCTTACTTCTTTAGTCCCCAGTTGCCCTTCACTGTATTTCCCCAATCGTGGTTCTCAACTGGAAGTAAGATTCAGAACTGCCTTAGGTTTCTAAACTTCCAGGGGGCCTGACCCTTGCCCCTGCCCACCTGCTACATCAGGAGCCCTGGGTGTGGCCTCTGGAACCTTGAAGGGTCCTCCAGGTGGTTTCAGGGCAATTCCCACCCCTCTCCCTGGGGATCCACCGGCCTTCCATTTGCAAGTCCTAGTCCTTCAGATCCAGAAATCAACTGGAATTCTTTGACATTATGACCAGAATGCAAACTCCTCCCCACAGGGCCATGTCTTAGTTGTCCCCATGGTCCTTCAGAGGTCCTGCCTTCAAGAATGAAGTCTTATAGAAAACACAGACTTTTAGCAAGCAACTTTAAGACTGGTGGAAACAAATGCCAAATGGAGGGACCAAAAGTCTTGCTATCAAAGTAACTGATATTGAGAAAAAGAGATCAGAAAGGAGGTGACACCTCATGGTCTGGGCGTTGAAGGCTGAGCAGGATTTGATAGCAGGTGAAGGAGATGAGGTATTTCAGACAGAGCGAGCCACCATGACACTGGATACCACCTCACTTAGCTCATGCCCTGACACTTGGCATCTCTTTGTATTGGCTGAATTTTCCATGTGGGAGTTGAAGGGTAGAAAAGTTCTGCATGTCCCAGGGAGATGGGGAAGGGGCGTGGGACAGTGTGGCTTGGCCCAGAACCGCCCTGCACTTTCATTGTCCTAAACTACAGTCCAGGCCTTTTTGTCCTGTACCCATGACCCATTTCTCAGAATTTACTGGGTCCACAATATATGGGGGGCCACAACCCACTCAACAGGTAAAGTCCTGCCCTATGACCTTGAGGGGAGAAAAGCAAGTACCATTTGTTCATACTCAAGGGTTAAGCAAAGTCTTTCAGACTCAAAGAACAATGGAGGCCTAGAAGAGAGTGGTCAGGTGAGCCTGCAGGAGGTGGCAGCCAGCCAGGCTGGAGAGAGAGTCAGCATTCTCCCGCCTCCCTCTGCCACCTCAGTCCATTACACTTCCTCTCCCACTCAAAATCAGACCTCCAGGTTCTCACCATCCAGCCATTCTACCCCTTACCCAACCTGGCCAACATCATCTATCCACCCAGAAGTCACCCAACATCTTTTAAGGACTTGGGCACCTGAGTCATGGTCTTCCTCTGTATCCCAACTCCTGCCATTATCCTGGGTAACTCAAATGTCCACATGGACATCCCAACGCCCTCACTTCTTGGTTCCTCTACCTCCCCATCTCCAATGACCTTCTGTCCACCTCAGCCACCCACATACTGCCTGGAATGTCTCCTATAAAATCTTGAACTCCAGTATCCCCCTCTTGGGCCACAACTTCTTTCCTTTTCTCCCATAAAACCTACTCTCCTTTCACAGAGAGTCCTGTTCTCCAGTTCTGTCTTGCTCATTTAGCTCCAGTACAGGAGTGCCGGCTTTGGACGAGGCACTCTGCCAGGCTGTCAGCTCCTTCCTGGCTCTACTTCCTCCCCTATCGACCTGCCTCTGATCGGCCACATCATTCATTCTCCCTGGCACTCTCGATTCCCACACCCCCTCGCCCTACCTTTCCCAGCCCTAGAGGATTCTAGTCATCTGCTTTCTCCATCGTGATTCCCAGGCTACGAGAAAGCATAGGAAAATCACCCAACCGTGCAAACTCGTGCCACTCCAGATTTATGGTCGCTGACGTCAGCCCAGCCCTCCAGGCCACTGGGCCCCTGGTGGTCAGCTCCCGTTCTAAACCTTTACTGCCCTTTCAGGCTTCCGGCCTGCCCCCTCCCTCATATATAATTGACAGAGGAAATAGAGAACCTCAGACCAGAACTCTCCCAACCTCCCTCTACTCCTCCTCCCTGCTTATCGCAGACCCAAACCCACCTCTTTTCAATACCCTGTTCTCCATCCGCAGACCACCCAGCCCTTGTGAAACTTCTTCCTCTCTGAGCTGCTGTGACACCACCACCTTCTTCCACATCTCCTCTAACTTTCTGGTCATCCTTCTCTGTCTCTTCCGCTTACTTCTCCTCCTCTGACCACTGCCTCTATGTTTTATTCCCAGGGCTCATCTGTGACTTCTTCTGGTCTTGCCCTGCTCCTGCACCCCAAATCTTCTCATCTAAATCCACGGCTTCTTGCTCCAAGACTCTGATATCTGGGGCTCCATGTCCAAGCTTGTCCCTGTGTCCTGGATGTTCACCTGTCTATTCTGTAGGCAACAAAAACAGCACGTCCCCAGTGAGGCCTCTTAGCTCCTTCTGCAAACCTCTCCCTCACTCCTTCCTCAGTCTCTGGGTGTTCAGTTATAGCATCACCATTCACCCAGCTCCCCAAGTTAGAGACATGGGAGTTGCCTCCGCTCCTCTTGTCCCCCATCCCCACTCCCAGTCATCACGTCCTTTCTATTCTCTCTCAGAGATGGCTCCCAAATCCACCCTATCCCTCTGGCACACTGCCGTTCTTGATTTCCAGTCCTCATCACCTTTTGCAGTAGCCTGTAGCCGGTCTCCCTCCTTCTAACTGCTCCCTGCTCCTGACTCTCCCCTACTTTTGTATTTAAGCCAAACTCCCTACTATGGCCCACAAAGGCCTTCACATTCTGCAAATCGGACCCCCTCTCTGCTCTCCTTTCCTTCCTCTCTCCCTGACACCTCGACCCAACTGCCTCCTAGACAAGCAGGAACTGCTCATAACCCCCTGCCGGTGTATCTGCTCATCCCTCCATCTAGAATGCTCTCCCTCCCTCTCCCTCAATGGGAAACTTCATCCTCCAAGAGCTAATTCAGAGGTCACCTTCTCAGACACCCCCGCCCCTCAGGGAGAATTAGTCGTGCTCATCTCTGCTCTCCTGTACTCAGTTTACCCAGTCTTCATTGTTGGATATCCATTGGGGTTGGGGGCCTTCATGAACAATGCCTGCCGTGAATATCCTCGCGCATGAATTCACCTTTAGGATCCGCATATCTTTGACTCAACTACTTAGATACTGACAGGCTCCTTCCGAAAAGGTTTCTGAGAACTCCTGTTTCACATCTTCACCAACGCTTGGTTTGATCAGACTTTCACATTTTTGCTAATCTGGTGAGTCTGTAGACTCTCATTGGGGTTTTAATGAGCATTTCTTTGATTACTGATCAGGTCATGCAACTTCTCACATATTTATTGGCCATTGGAATTTCTGCACGTTCAATTCTTCAGTCCAATTCTTCCCCTGGGTTGACAGTCTCCTACATTCTCATTTGTAGGAGTCCTTTACACATTCTGGAGATGAGCCCTTTGTTGGTTGTATGTGTTGCAAAATCTTTTCCCACCCCAACTTCTCTGTTTAGTCTCTTAATGGTGTCTTTTGAAGAACAGAACTTCTTGATTTTAATGTACTCAAATTTATCATCTTTTTCCTTTATGGTGAGTGTTATTTTGTGTGTTGTTTAAGAAATCTTTCCCTACCCTGAGGTCATGGAGGCATTTTTACACATTGTCTTATAAAAGCTTTATTGTTTGGCTTTTCACATTTAGGTCCGTGCTCCACCTGGAACCCCACAGCACTTGGCCCTCATTTCTATAACACTGCTAACTCCATCTGTTTATGTGTCTGTCTCCCCAGCTAAACAAAGACCTCCTTTGGGGCAAAGTACAAATGGATTTTTTAAATCTTTATATTCAGAGGTCCTCACACAGTGCCTGGCACACAGCAGGTGCTCCATAAATGCCCTGGAGTGCTTGGATTGCAGAATCCAGCCACAGCCGCTTCCAAGCAGGAATGCCCTCTCCTCTGAAGCTCCCGCCTCCACTGACCCTGCCCTCGCCTCCATAAGCCAGCGTTCACGCCATAAGCATGTAGTAGGCACTGACTGTGTGCAGGCCCCAGGCAGGGTTCTAGGGATGTAGAGCTAAGGATGGTGAAGTCTCAGCCTTCAAGGAGCTCGTCGCCTGGCACCTGACTTCCTGGCACTGGCTAGAGGCCCACACACTGATTTGGGAAGCCAGACAGACCTGGGTTCAAATCCCAGCTCTATCATCAGCATGACCTTGGGAAAGTCACTTCAGTGTACAGGGTTCCTCTCTCTCCTTTGCTAAAGGGAGAATAACAGGTAACTTACCAGGTTGTTGCAAGGACTGAATGACATGGTAAATTAAAAAATGCCAAGCAGGTGCTGGACACATGGTTGTTGTCCAAAGATGGTTGAGTAAATGACAGAACAAATGAATGAGCCAGTGAACGAACTGGAGCAAGGGGGTGCAGGGAGAGCTAGAATGGGGCGGGGCCGCAGGCTGGAGGCAGGGGCTGCTCATGGGTCTGGTGCAGGCCTTCCTTGTTGTCACAGTAACTGCTGTCAGCAAATGTCTCCCAGACAGGAATCCCCTTCAGGGCTCCCTTCCCCAGCCCACTGCATTTGTTGACTCAAAACCTCTGCTCTGCCAATTTAGCCTGCAGTGAGGAAGGGGGGTGGGGAGGGGGAGAGAGGTGTAGGAGGCGGTGGAACCATACAGAAAGGGGTCTTTGTCTGAGCACTCTGTGGCATTTCAGATTTCGGCAGAGTTGTGTTTTTTTTAACCTCCTAAAGCATTGAGTGGGCTGCCCTTGCAGTGGGAGGTATCGGAATTAGACAGCAGGGAGGACTTCCAATGGGCTCTCTGTGTTGGGTGGTGGAACAATGGAATGGTTTGCCAAGGCCCCGGGGAGTCAACCTGGTGCTTAGGCACAGACACAAGCACCCTCCCTGTGAGGGTTCCTGAGCCCTGTGGCTCCCCTGCAGCTCCTCTCCCTGCTGAGCTGAGAGGGTCTATGTTCCAGAAGCTCCTCTGGACTCAGTAGCCACTGGGCCATGCCGCTTCAAGGCTTGGCTTGGGCCTCTCACCACCTGCCATTCTCTGGTCCAGCCCCCTCTCCTGGGGCTCCCAGTGTGGCAGCTCCGGACCTGAAAGGCCAAGGCTGGACCCAGGCTCTCTCCTGACCCCACAGCATCCTTCCACCCAGCCCTTCTTTCAGGCCTGCCCTGTCAGCCTGCCCTCCACCCCCAGCTCACAGCCAAGGAGAGGGGTCCAGCTGGCGGGCCCTGGCCTCCTGCACCCCCAACCCAGGCCTGCCCTGGCCCCCTCCAAGGATGGGGCTTGAGCCTTCTCCTCCCCCGATGCCTCCCCTGTCTCTTTAGGTGATTTTCTGGCTTCCTCCGTGTGTGTGCGCATGCGTGTATTTACTGACCTCCTCTCGGACTCTCCCATACCTATATGTCTGTGTGTCTGTGTGTGTGTGTGTCCTGACATCCGCCTCCCTCCTCTCTGCCCCTTCCTGTCCTCTCTGCCTGCTTGCCTTTTTGTCTCCTTTCTATCTGTCTCTCTCTGACTTTCTCTTCCCTTCTATGACTCCGTTTTTCTCTCTGTCTGTGTGTGTCTCTAAGTCTCTCTCTCAGTCTGTCTCTGAATCCGTTGGTCTCTCTTTGGTGTCCGTGTCTCCGTCTCCTTCTCTCTTGCTCTCTGTTGCAGGGTCTCTGTCCGTCTCACTCACTGGCCCTGCCTGGGCCTCTCAGTCTCTAGCTCTGACTCTCTCCCTGTCAGTCTCTCTGCCTCTCTGTCTCTCTGCCTCTCCCTCTAGGAGCCCCTCTCCCTCCGGGACACTCAGCAGGCTGATGTCAGAGCCAGAACCTGCCCAGTGGCCCCCACCTCTGGTGTCACCACTGGGGTCAGGCTTGGCCAACAGCTGCCAGGCGAGAGCAGGCTTTGTGTCCCCAGCCCTGCTCCATTCGCTGGAGTCCCAGGGGACTGCAGCCCGTCTTCACTCAGCACCTGCTGAGGGCTCCTTTCTCCCCTTCCCCTGCTCCCCCTCCCAGACTTAAATTCAGCGCCCCACCCCACCCCACCCCCACCCCCTGAAGCCCCTGAGCCCTGGCTTTGAGCCCAGCACCACTCAGAACTCCAGGGGGCACCTCGGCGTGAACTCCACCTCCCACACTCCACAGGAGCTCACAGGCCAGCTGGGGTGACCCCACACCGTATGTGCAAAGCAGTGTGGACAACACAGGGCCAAAGAATGTGGGGCCCAGGGTGGGCCACAGACTGGAAAATCCCAAAGGAAGGGCGACTAGAGTCTACGTCAGAGAGTGAGGTTAGGCTGGAGCTGGACAGGATGGAGTCAAATGGGGAGGGCAAGAGAGGGCATTCAGATGAGAGGAGCTGAGCTGGCAAAGGCAGGGAGGCAGGAATAATTACGGGATTTTAAGGGGCAGTGGTTTCAGGGCTAGAATTAAGGTTTGTGTAAGCACTTGAGAGCAGAGAAATTAAAAGCCCTCCAAGTGATGGTGGGTGGGGGGAGGCAGAAGTTTTCACAAGGGACAATGACACGTGAGTTGGATTCTAATTCACCGGAGATGAAGAAGAGGGAAAAGGTGTTGCAGGCTTAGGAAGAGCACGGGCCACGGCAGCAAGCGCCGAGGGGCCTGCTGTGCTTGGGGAGCGCTGGCTCTGTGTGGTGCAGAGAGAGACGTATAAGGAACAAGAGATGGACCTAGGAGCCTGGTGTGCCACCCTAGGGGTCTCCGCTCTCTCTGTTGGCTACTAGGGAAGGGTTTTGAGCACGAGTGACATTATCAGGTTTTATTGACTTTAGTTTTTGATAGTCACTGGCAGCTGTTTGGAGGGTGGACTGGCAGGAAGAGACTGAGGGTGAGGAGACCAGCTAACAGCTACTGCAATGGTCCTGGCAAGAGCACGGGAGGGCCAGTCAAGTCTGTGATCATGGGAATGGGGACGAGAGAATGCTTGGAGGGAAGCTTCTGAGGTAGAAGATTTGAGACCCAACCAGAAAGGGGGGCCAGGGAGGACGTTGGGGTGTCTGAAGTTTCCAGCTTAGGGAACACAGGGAGGAGGAGATGCTTAGAGGAAAAGATCAAGCACTTTGGGTTGGAGGTGTCTGCGGGACTTCCTTGGGGTCCAACTCCCTCTCCCTGGTTCCCCCTTCAACTCCTGGCAGGTGTGGAGGCCGAGAGCTGGCCAGTGGCACAGCGAGGCCTACGAGTTGGCGGTCCCTGGGGCTGAGCAGAAGCTGAGCTGGTTCTCATCTATTTATGCCTGGTTCCAGCTCCTAAGCAAGAAAGTGGTGAAAAATGGCTTAGGACAGATGCTACCTGGTGCCCTCTCTGGAGTCAAGCCTCTACGGTGTCTTCTTTCTCACGTACACCCCCTACGTGGCTGCACCCTGCACACGCGTGCACGCACGCACGCACACCCACCCACCCACACACACACACACACACTCTGAATTGGATCAGCAACAGCACCAAATGCTTCAGGCCAACCAACAAGTATTTTCAAATGCAAATTCCCTCCCTTCCACCCGTTCCTCACACAACTGCTCTCTGAGCAGCTGGAGGCAGAGTCGGGGTTTGGGGGGGGGGGCCGCAAAAATAAATCCCATTTTCTGCTCCTTTTCAGTGCTCACTGCAGGCCCCTCCTGCCTCCCCTCCTTCTCCACAGATGGGGGATTAGACTGGCCTCAGGTTCGGCTCTGTCTCGCGGGGAGGGTGACAGGCAGGGCAGGGACGGAGTTGGGGAGGGGGTGGAAGTGTTCAGTGACAGGACTAAGAATAACAGCTTCCATCAGGCCCGACACCCTCTCCCACTTGCCACGGCTCAAGTTGTTCCTGTGTGCGGGAGACAGACAGACAGATACAGGGTGTCTGCATGGGGCCGTGTGTGTTTGTGCATGAGACAAAGACCAAAGCCAGGGGTGGTGTGGGGGGCAAGCTGACAGGCGAATGGCGTGGATGTGACTGGGAGAGGCTGGGGACAGAGCAGCCCTGTGTGACAGTGAGACGCTGAGAGAAAGACAGAGATTGATTTTGAGAGAGAAAGAAAGAGCATGCTCTGTGTGCTTGAGTATGTGTGTGTGTGCTTGTGTTAGAGGCTGGGGGGACGGGGCTGTGCCGTTGTGTGAGAGGCTGCTGATGTGTGGGAGAGAAGCCCAGGCAGGCAGGCGGAGGCCAGCTCTGAGTGTGCAGTCATCATCAGGGCGTTTGCGAGTGGCCAAGGTGGGGGCTGCAGGGGAGGGCCTGGCAGTGGCCTCACTCTGCCCGGGGCCGTGAGCCATCCACACATGGAAGTTCAGACACGGCCTTCTCCTGTCTGAGGGGCAACTGAGGAGGCAATGTATGTACACACACGGGTGTGTCTGAGGATGTGGATTCTGTGTGTTGCATATAAGAGTGTGTCTTGTACAAGTGTGTTAGTGTCTGTGTAGCTGGGTACGAATGTGTGTGTTGGAATATTTGTCTCTGTGTATGAGTGTGTGTATGTGTCTACTTCTGGATGTGTGTACGGTCTGTTTATGGGTCTGTGAATGAATGTATATCTGTGTACAGGCATACGTATGTCTGTGTGTGAGCATGCATGTGTGTGCACATGAATGTGTGTACGGATGTGTGTGTGTGTGCAGATGGATGATAGGATCCTCAGGCCCTCAGCCTGCCCAACTGCCCCCATTGCCTCTAGCTCCCAGCAGATGGTGGAATGGTGTGTGTTGGTCTTTAAATCCATCTCCGAATTTCCAGCGTGGATGAACTAAAGATCGGGGCCGAGGGCATGAGGCTGCTGCATTTCTGGCCCTTTCCAGGAAGGAGCCAGAAGAACAAGCACCAGTGTTGACCATGATGACCGCACCCACCCACCTCCACTCCACTTGTTAGGGGCCAGCCCAGCGATGCCTCGGTTGGCCAAAAACACGTGTGGGGGAGGGGGCATGCTATTTGAATTTCTGTATATGAGTTGAAACGCCATGGGAGGTCCTCAAAACAGATCACCGTGCATTCCTGTCGAGCCGATGCTTCCATCATGTAGCATGTGGCACCCCAGCCTTGTCAAAGCAGCTGTCTGGGAGGATGGCTTCCTCCTGGGGCTTGCACAGTCTGGGCCCCAGGCCTGGACTTCAACAGCCAGGAGGGTCCACCTAGCAGAGGTATCTGTCCATTATAGCATCACCTAGAGGGGTTCTTTAATTCAGGACTTCATGAAGCCAACTAAATGGTTCATTGAGAATGACTAAACTCAACCTTGGAAAGAGAATCATAAACATTTTACTACCTGGCTAAGCCAAGCATGATTACATATGGAAACTATGGACGCTACTCTGTGGGGTTTTGATATTAATTTCCAATTTCCTCTTTGCTGAAGAACTGATGAGACCCCAGTCTCTGTGCTATCCGGAATAGAATCAACATCTTCGTATACTGTCCATCCAAACTCTGGGCTTCTCACCCCTGCCTCTCCGTGCCCCCTCCCTCCGGTTCCACGCTGGCCGCTCCAGAGTTTTGCCTTGACTCTTGGTCTCCAAGGGTGCACACACTCAGGGTTTATTTAGTGCAAGCTCTGTCCAGTTGTATTAAAGAGAGCTGCCTCAGCCAGCCGTTCTCTCAAAATGCCTTCCACCTGCTGTCACCAGGGAGTGCCTCCCTCTGTGGGCTCCATGCGGCTCCTCTGCTCTTTGTCCTATTGTTAGTGCGATATGTTTGCCCATCCTGGCCTGTTCTTCCTGCTCCACGTAGGGGTGCCACGTTCCTCCCCCGTGGGCTAAAGGGAGCTGTGTGCTATTCCCTACTTTGAACGGGACGCTGACAACAGCTTCCCCCATCGCACAGGAACAAGGCGCCTCGGAGCTTCCCGTGTCGTACCCCTCGCTGTCTCCTCGCAGAGGGAGCCTCACTCCATGTGCAAGGTTGAGGAGACTCCGTATTGCATAGAACAAGTAGTTTCAAATGGAAAATAACTCTGAGGAGGCACCCCGAACAGGGTTTGGAAACAGGCTCACCTCGGGTGGGCTCTCAGCCCCACCACTTTGTGACTCTGGGCAAGGCAGTTATTCTCTCTATAAAAAGGGCACATTCATCCCCTTCTCACAGGTATGAGAAAGTACATGAAATAATGTATCCATATATAAAGCCCCTGCACCTAGTAGGCATTCAGTAAACGATAATTATCATTATTACTACTCTACCCACTGAGGGGGTCTTGGAGGACATCTAGTATTTACCAGACCTGGTCTGTGTCGCAGAATCACCAGGAAAGCTGCTTAAAATGCAGATCCCTGGGCCCAGGGCCTTTGCATCAGTGGGTCAGGCCTCAGGGTCTCCATCTGCCCTGGCTTCAGAGTGCCAGGGCGGCTTGTGGGAAAGGCAGGGCTGTGCCAGCCTCCTCCCCCATTTTGTGCATTTCAGAGCTACTGAGCCCCAGCACATGCTGGCTCCTGGTGACGCCGTCCCAGGCGAGGGCCTGATTGAGTTTGACATCGTCTTCGCCCGAGAGCACCCTGGCGGCTGCTTTGGTTTTGATTACAGGCGGCCTGGCACCGGGTAGCCGCGGCCTGTTCACCTGAACCGCAGGCACGAGGCACAGATGCTAATTACACGGGTAAGTACTTGCAGGTTTCCCAGGAACAACGAAGATAATTTGTTTGCTGCACGGCTTGTTAGGAGGGAAGCTGGGCTCTGGTGACTGGGGGGCTGGTAGATTAGGCCCTTGGCCTTTCACCTCCTCCTGCCCCTGCCTGCTGGTTCTCCCAGCTGTGCTGATTAGAAGCGGGAGAAATTAAGATCTCCCTCTCAACCGCCACTGGCTACAGGCTGGAGGAGGCAGGCGGGGGGCGGGGCGCCGTGGGAAAGGGGATCTGGCTGCTGCGAGGCTAGGCCATGCTAAGGGCATTCAGCAGTGGTCCCGCCCGCCCAGCCGGGCACATGTGGAGACAGGGTGGACAATGAGCGGGGAGCACAACTTTCCCTGCATCTCCTCTATGGACATGCACAGCATTGCTGCCACGGCTGACGTGTAGCAGCAAGGAGCAGGCTGAGCGGAGCAGAGGAAGGATGAGAAGGGGTCACGCACAAGGGCTGGGGGAGCTGGAAGGGCTGGAGAGGGAGCTTCCTGGGACTGCCACAAAGACCAGTATGAGGGTGGCTGCTGCAGAAAGGGATGCACCTGGTCTTGGTCCTGACTGCTATGGAGTGGGCAGGAGTGGCACCCCATCCAGCTGAGAACAGGGTCATGCCAGATCCCTGGGTGTGGACGGCACTGTCTAAGAGGAAAGTCATGTAAATCAGGCAGAACCCATCCGCCTAAGAACAATGCAAGTGGGGCCACGAGAAGTCAGGCATCAGGGCTGGAAGGGCTGCAATAGTCCTCTCTCCTTGCTTCCTTCTGCTGGGGGCATGAGGAGAATGGGATAATTACTATAATTGTTATTAATGTTGGTATCCCTTATACTTTCACGTGTCTTAATGGTTTTTATCTATGAATAGCCACTGTCTATCAATGGCCTACAATGTGCCGAACAATGAAATAGGTGCTCTCCTTATTTGATCGGGACTGTAATGGAAAGGTCATTAGGTCTACAGACACATGAAGAAATTCATGCTCAGTGAGATTAATACCTTGACCAAGGTCACACAGTAAGATGCAGAACAAGGATTTGCACCCAGGGCCCCAGTCTTCCCCTGGCTTCAGGTGACAACTGTCCCTTGACGGGCTCCTCCCCACGGGATATCAGGGCACAGTCAGACCAGAATGCAGGTGTCTCCGATCCAAGCATGTGACTTTCTCAGAAAAGCTGGAGAGTGGAAGAGACTGGGACTGGGGGATGAGTGGCGTGTCCCCTAAGGCAGGTGTGACAACGAGCAGACTTACAGGGGATTCCAACCTTACTCCACAATGGTGGAAACTTCATCAGAATGACCTTGCTATGGTCCAGTGAGGACAGCCCTCATCCTGGGCCTCACACCCCTCCCTCTCCCCACAATGGGCAGCAAGTGACTTTGAAGGTAGATGGAAGGTCTGTCTACGGGGGGTGGGAACCTAGTCTCCCCCTAGTGCAGGGGCCAATTCCCTGGGGTGGGTAATTACACAGGTAAGTCTGGGGTGGGGTTTGGGTATAGGAACTGCACAACTGGCAAGTGTGGGGGGAGGCAGTTAGTGAGTAAAATGACAATGCCAACACTTGATCACCTGCTCTCTGTGGTCCCTGAATTTGCTTTCACACTACATCCCTTTATATCTTCTCATTCTGGTTTCACTAATCATCATGCCTCTATATTCCCTTTAAAATTTGTTGAAAAGTTTCTAGTTAAGGAGAATTTGTTCAAGGCAAATAACTTCTGCCCGTGGCCATCCCCTTCCATCTCTCCACTTCTGCCCTTGGGCCTAAGACTCCAACCCCTCGGCTGTTGAGAAGGAAACTTCCCCTGGCATCGTGAGTGTGTCCAAGACAGCCCTGTTTGCGCATATTTGTATTCCTTCCAATTAAGGCGATTCATTAAACCTCTGGCAGAGTTCATTTTTATTCCTTGATAAGAACTTCCAAATAAATACATTCAGCCGTGGAAGGAATCCTTTGACAGAGCACATGTCCTAATTTTGGCCTCCGGAATGTAGTGCTCAAGTTGTCAGCTGGGAACGTGAGGAGAGACCTGGGGCTGGTTTTGCAGACTCTGTGCAAGGGACGTGAGCAGGCCCACCTGACTCTGGCTACTAGGGATGCAGGGGCACTCCGGCTCCGTCCCCGGGGCCTGGGGACAGCACACCAGCTCCCGAGGTCTCAGCAGGCCCCGCAGGCCCCATGGTGCAGAAGCAGAGGCTCCTTCCTTCCCTTGGGCGCCTGTCGCGGAATGTGGTAAACACCAGCCTTGGTGCACACTGTGTGGCCACCCAGGAACAACCCGCAGGTGCAGTTTCTGTTCTGAGTGACTGGGGAAGAGGGTGCGTCACTCCCAGCACCTGAGCTCCACAGAGGTGGCCACGTGGCTACCGGAAGGCATCTTGATGGAGACTCGGCTGGCTGAGTCTGTCTCTGGTTCTGCTACCTGATGATGTGGGGCTCCTCACTGCACCTCTCTGAGCCTCAGTTGTCTTCAGACAGAAGACATTTCTCAGCACCTGTCATGTTACCAGATTTGCAGGTCTAAGTCATGCCAGCAACCCTGTTTTACAGAAGAGGAGATTATTGCTCCAAGAGATTAAGTAATTTGACCAAGACTCTACAACGGGTGAAGGAAAGATCCAGAAATGAATCCAAAACCCTTGACTCAGGATTCTCTTGACACTTCAAAAGAAGCCAGTGATCTGCATACCCTGAAGACAAGGTCCTGGCCTGGTGGCTCCTCCTGAAAAAACAAATAGGGCTCAGGGGCCACTGGAACAGGCCTCAGACTTTGAGGCCTGTTGGGATCATCCAGAGCTAGGAGGAGATGACCACCCAGACTGTGCGTGGGCAGGCAGTAAATGTTCTGGGTAGCAGAGAACCAAGTCATTAGTTCCAAGAGACAGGATGAAATTCTAGTATAACAGGACTAGAATCTGAATCCCAGGTGCTGTCTGAGGAAGACAAGGCATGATAGTGGAGTCTTGTATCTGTTAAGAAGCATTTGACTGCAAGTAACAGAAAATTTGACTAACAATGGTTTAGTCAAATGAGGGTTTGTTTCTCCCACAAAACAAGAAGTTAGAGGTAGGTATTGATTCAGCAACTTAAATGGTGCTATAAGAACCCACATTCTTTTTGTCTAGGCTTTCTGCCACCCTCACTATATTGGCTTTCTGTCTTCATGCTTGTCCAACCTTATGATCTTAATGTGGCTGCTGCAGCTCCAGGCATTACATCTACATTCAAGAAAGGAAGAAGGAAGGAAAGATGGTGCCAATGACATTTCCCCTTTAATCAGGAAATCAAAACCCTTCAACTTCCTGGTTCAAAGATTTAATAAACAGGTCAAAAATGTGAATACAAGAAAGAGAAAGAGAGGAAAGAAGGAAGGAATTCTTCCCAGAGCCTTCTCTTACATCTTTTTGGACAGAATGCAGTCACATGATCACTTCTAGCTGCAAAGGAAGCTGGCAAGCATCTGGCTTTTACCTTCTATGGTGACAGAATAATGAGAAAAGGAGATAGAGTATGGCTGCTGAGTTTGCCAACCAACAGAATCTGCCATAAAATTCTTTTTTTTTTCTTTTTAAAAATGTGAGGTGTTTAACACGTATAGTTCATAGAAGGTGCTCAATAAATATTGGCTGTTACTTGTTGTCAGTAATGTCTTGTTTCTGTGTATTATGCCTCTCAATTGGTAGTTTCAGATGCTCATCCTCTAGCTTGTGAGGTGGCGAGTACAGCCACTCTTATCAGGCGAAAACATAACAGAAACAGACTCCACTTCACAACATTGAGTTTCTCCTATACTGTAGACACCGTGCTAGTATTTTTCTAAAAGTTAAGCCTGTCCACACCCCTTTCAGAATGCTTTATTATCTACATTTTATAGATTAGGACACTGAGGGTCAAACATCTGAAATAACCAGTTCAAGACTGGGAAGCTGACTATGTAAATCTGCCACATAAATCCCTAACGATGTGATCTGCCACGGAACTCTACATCGTGGCCGTGTCGTGGCCTTCGAGGGATAAATCTCAGGAGTCTGTCCTGGTCAACACACCTTTATACATGCCGTTTCCTGGCGTCAGGACCCCCGTCCCGTCCCTACGCCTCTCATATTTGCCTAACAAAGCCTTCAGTGTATTCTGGAACTATACTTTTAGAAGCAATTTGGCAACATGTTTCAAGGGCCATAAAAGTGTTCATAAATTTTGACCCAGTATTTCCACTTCTGAGACTTTATTTGTTCCAAGGAAATAACCCAAAGGGGGCGAGGGGGCGGGGACTACATGCTCAAGGATGCTCACGGCAGCTTTAGAAATAAGAAAGAACCTAAAATCCAACAATAGGGGAATGGGTCCTTAAATCATAGGACACTCACTGGAGGGCGCACTGCACAGCCTTTCAGAGTGATCATTATAAATTTCACTTAGGAATGTCAAAAAGGGCTATGATACGTTATCTTAAAAAATGAAACATATAATCAGATGCGTTATTTGGACGGCATACTTGTCTTGGTCTGCTCAGGCTGCCATCACAACATGCCGTAGACGGGGTGGCTTAAACAATTGAAATCTGTTTCTCACAGTTCTGGAGACTGGAAGGCCAAGATCGAGGTGCCAGCAGGGGCCGTGCGTGGTGAGGGCTCTCCCTCTGGGTTGCAGACAGCCAACACCTCGCTGTTCTCACATGGCCCTTCCTGGGTCTGTGCGCACAAAGAAAGAGCGAGCCAGCTCTGGTCTCTCTTCCTCTTCCTATAAGGACACTCATCCCGCTGTGAGCATCCCAACCTCGTGACCTCATCCAAACCCAATTATCTCCCATCTTTCAAGGCTCAATTCAAATGCCACCTCTTCTAAGAAGGCTTCCTTGGTTTTTCTGACCACATCTTCTCTGAAATTCTTATTTTACCGGACTGTGTGCCTTTCTGGGGCTAGGACCATGAGCAATTCCCCTTTGTTCCAGATCTGTCATAGGCAAAGTGGCACAGGCAAAGAACCCAGGCAAGTAGCCTAGTGTGGTGGAGGTGGTAAAGAGTGGGGGATGTGTGCACTCAGGAACCAGGCACGAGATCTAATCAACAGGTCCGGGCCACCAGCAGGTGCAGGGCTTGAAAACTAGGGGCATACATTGCTGGTCATTGAGTAAGAGCCAGTCTTCCTAGTTATTTTAGATGTATTATCACTATTATTACACATTGTTGTTACATAAGTAATACATTTATACATACTCACTGCAAAAAAAACTTAAATACTCCAGATAAAGCCCACCTTGGCTCCCACGCAATTCCCCTCGCCTTGCCAGGGATTCTCAGTTTGATATGTCCCCTTCCAGAATATTCTTCCTCATGCACACAGTTTCGAAGTGTGCTTCTGTGTTTATATAACCAGAGCCAGATTGTCGTGTGACTTGCTTCTCTCTCATAACGAGGCTTTCCCGCTTCAGGATGCAGAGGTCCACCTCATTCGTCTGGACCTCGGAAAACCATCACTAATGCAGAGACTCAGAAATGTATTGAGCCCGTTCTCAATTAATGGGCATTTGGGTTGTTTCTGATTGTCCCCATTTCTGCCGCTGCCGCCACGGCCGCCTGTGACCGGGCCTCTGTGCCCCTGGAGCATTTCTCCAGGTGAAGATGTGGAATCGCTGTGGTGCAGGGCTGGGCAATTCACAGTGCCACAGGCACTGCCAGATCGCGCTCCAGCAACAGCATGACAGATTCCATTCTTACCAACAGCGACAACGGGGTTCATTGCCCTTAAATTCCTGCCAACAGTAGCTATGATGAATCTTTAAAAATGTTGCAAATCTGATGGGTGAAAAAAATGCTAACTCAGTTTTGCTTGACTTGCATTTCTCTGCTGACGGGTGAGCCTGTCGTGGTCCTTTACCGGCCATCTGCACTTCCTCTGAGGTGCACTAGCTGTTCCCAACTCTCACTCATTTTTCCTTGGGGTGGTTTATCTTTTACTTATTATTTGTAGGAATTCTTACATATCCTGAATATTAATCCTTTTTGGCTGCATATGTTGCAGATACCTTCCTCCAGTCTGTCACTTGTCTTTTAACAGTATTTACGGTGTCTTTTTGTCATACAGCAGTTTTAGATTTGGACATAATCGAATTTAGCGATCTTTTCCTTTATGGTTTCTGTGTTTTATGTTTTGCAAAAGAAAGCCTTTCCTACCCCAAGGTTATAAACAAATTCTCCTATATTTTCTTTTAATAGTTTTATAGCTTTGTCTTTTTACATTTAGCTCTCTAATCCATCTGGAATTTATTTAGTGAATGGTGTGAAGCGGGAATCGACTTTATGCCTCTTCACAAGGATAGCCAATTGTCTCTACGATATTTATTGAAGAGTTTGTCCTTTCCCCACCGCTTTGAAACGCAACTTTTATCATATCCTGAATTCCTCTTTATACAAGAACCCTTTGTGAACTCTCTGTTCCGTGACATTGATCCATCGTCTCGTCCGGAGCCAGCACACCACTGCTTTAATTAGCACGACTTGGCCGTGTTTGGTTATCCAATAGCCCAAGTCTCCCCTCATTGTACTTCTTTTCCAAATATTTCTTGGCTACTCCAACACAGTTATTCTTCTAGATTAGGTTTAGAATTCACTTGTTAAATTTCACACACACACACACACACACACACACACACACACACACAGCAATCCTGTTGTGATTTTGATCGGCATTATGTTGAATTTACAGAATTCTTTGGGCAGAAGTGACATCTTCCCAGTATCACGTGGGCTCTGTCCGTTCACTAAGGGCTTCTCTTATGTCTCAGGCTTGAGGCTGAGGCCCACTCCACTGCCCACTAGCTCTGTGATCTGGGCTGGGGCTCAGCCTCTCTGAGCCCTAGCTCCACCCTCTTGGATGTAGGAATGCTATTTCCAGCCCTGGAGCTGATGGAAGAGTAAATGAGAGCGAGGGCGTGCTAGAAGGTGCGCTCCTGGAGGGCAGGGCTCTGTGACTTCTCTCTAGCCCCCAGGACAGGGAGGTCCTTGAGTAGTCCTAAGGCGAAGAGGAGAGCACAATGTCTTCATTTAGGTCAATTTGGGCAGTGAGAGGGTGGGGCTGGCATGGAGAGAGGCAAAGACCTAGCACGTTGATCACCCTGTCGGGTACGCTACATATATTATCTCATTTGTCCTTGAAACAAGCCTGTGAGGTAGGTCCTAGCATCCTCCGTTTATAGCTGAGAACATGGAGACTGAGTCAGTGAGCTGTCTGCACTCAGGGGAAAGGCTCTGACAAGCTGCTGCCCTCCCCTCTGTCCTGCCTAGTTTGGAAGCCACTGGGGGCCTCTCCTGGTCATAAAGCCAGAGCTGCTACATGGCCTGCTGTTCTCCTGTCTGAAGTTTTTGGAGCCCGGGGTAGTCTCAGCCCCAAGAACACCCAATGAGCATTCAGCACTCAGCACAGTGTCTAGCACATGTAAGAAACTTGTTGAATTCAATCAGGACAAAGTCCAAACATCATAATGTGAATGCTACAGATAGCACAGTAACTGCTAGACAGGTTCAGAGGAAGAAAAGAGCTCTGCGGACTGGGGAAATCAGGGAAGGCTTCCAGGTGGAGGTAAGATTGGAACTTCGCCCTGAGAGATGGAGAGCATTTAGACAAACATAAGAAAACAGAACATTTCAGAATCAGAGCTACTATAGCCAAGCAGCTGAGTGCAACTGGCTGGATGAGCAGTGAGTGTGAATACAGAAAGGTATTTCTCGATGACTGAGGGCTTGTCTGGGCTGGGCAGCGTCTCCAGGCTGGAACAAGGCTGGGAGGCCAGAAGGTCATGGACCTAGTATCTCCTAGGCCCGTCTAGCTCCTCACAATGTCCTAAGGTTAAGCTTCACTTTCCATGTACAGCCCTCATAGCTAGTTGCCATGGCACCAAAACACACAGACCAGTGTGGGAAGTCAGCTGGGAGGGGCAGGAAGGGGCTGCCTTCCTCATGCCTTTTGCCTGCCCCACACTGCATCCTGACCCTGTCTCTTCAAAGTCTCTGACTTTGTCTCCCCACTCCATGCATTGGTGTGCATATATGTGGGCACCTGAGCATGAGCTGCGTGCCCTTGGGTGAGTGCCTCAGTCTCTCTGAACTCAGGATATATAGTTTCTAGGGATGCACATCTTCTGGTTACAGGGTGATTCGTCTTACTCCCCTTGGAGACAGGAACAGCCTCACAGCATGGCCACTGCTCACACACTCTGAGAAGAAAAGAGAAGAGGAACAACCCAGTACATGCCAGGTGCTTTATATACAGGTTGCCAGATTGAGTTGGGGAGTTTAAAAACCAAAGCACGTTAGTTCAGGTCCTCGGAGAAGCCATACCCCAAGATACGATTAGATATGCAAGAGATTTATTTGTGGAAATATCTCTGAAGGGAGAAGGGAATTGAGCGAGAGGAGGTGTGGACCGTCAGACCACGGTGTGGGTCTGAGCTCTGGAAGAGAGCGAGGGAAGGAAGGAAGGAGGGTTGGACGGTGGTCTCAGACTGCAACGTAGCTCTAAGGAGCTTTCAGCCAAGCCAACAGGAAGTCCTAGAGATTAAGCACCCAGAGGAGACCCATGTCTCTCAGCAAGGAGCCCATCTTAGCACCCCTGCTGTGCTTGGCCTCCAGTGGGGAACAGCCCATGGGAAGTGTGGCCTGGGCACCAATGCACCGGAGCTGCAGACCCTGGTCAGTTACCCTGCCCGCAGTAGGAGATCTGAGTGGCGGTCACCCAAAGCAAGGAAGGCCCACCACCTGCTTGGCACTGACATCACTGAGGCCCATGGGAGGCCAGGTGTCGAGGTATAAAGACAATGCCTTTGGGCAGACCTCGCCATGGCACACCTCTGCTTACCAACTGCAGGCTTACAATCAGGGTTTTTACCTGCCTGACTTTCCATTTTTCTACAAAATGAGGCAACAATATCTTTTTGTGTGGATTGCTAAGAAGAGAGTCTAGGATCTGAGACCTCTCCGCGGAGCTCCAGTGGGGGAAAACGAGATGGAACTGACTGACTGAAGCCTGGATCAGAGGCCCAAAGGAGGAAGCTCTTTCATTTTCCTTAAGGGAGGGTTGAGAGGTTAGAAGACTGAGAAACAAGTGTAGAAAGGAAAGCCCCCTGTGAGGCCCACTCACAGTAGATGTGGTGTAGTCATTTGAGGGGGAAAGTACAGATTGTTCTGCACCACCCAGATATTATGTGCTTTGTAATCTCACAAAAACGTATAAGTTCTACAAGTATTTCAAAATAAAAGATTATTCACAAAATTTATCAGTTAAGAATACATTCACCTGCAAATATCAGAAAATCCAACTACTTGGGTCTTAAGCAGTAAAGTCATTTAATTAACCCACATAACAAGAAGATGGAAGGTAGCAGGATCTGGGGTTTGTTTAATTCCTTAGTAATGCCAGGGTGCTGGATCCATGTCTGTGTGCTTTTCTTGGCCTTTACCTCATGGTCACAAGATGGCTGCCATAGCTCCAAACATTACACCCTCACACAATAGTGTCCCAAATAAGAGGAAGTGGAAAGGTATAAAAGGAGGCATTTATCTCTCATCTCTTCTTTTCAGGGAGAAAAATCTTTCCCAGAAGCCCCCTGAAGACTAGACCCTATGTCTCATTGGCAGAAATTAGACTGCTTCTTGACCAATCACTGGCAAAGGTATATCTGGGCACATGGCTACTTGAACAAGATCAAGCTCTGTTAGCAAAGAAGACTGCAGGGAATGGCTCTTGAGTAGACAACAAGAGTGTCTTCCATAGGAAGAATTTCTGGAAACAGAATGAATCTTTCTATCCTTCTGAGCATAGCTAAGAGGTTACACAAGTACATAAACACATACGGTGTAATGGGAACGATGATACATAATGGACAAGGCACAGGAGTCAGACCAAGAAAGGAACCCAGTCAATCAATGAAGGGCGGGGGTTCAGGGGTGAGTAGGATAGTGGACACAGTCCATTATAATGGTGCTGACAGACTCTTTGTCCTGGGGTGGGAACAGGTCAGAGAAACCCTCACAGAATCTAGGTCTGAACAGTGCGCTGCCAGATGAGTAGGAGTTCACTAGGTAAACTGAGTCGGAGATGAGCGGACTCAACCCATGAAAGGCCATGTTTGTGCAGTGGAACAAATGGCTCAGTATTCTCAAAGGTTAAAGTTAAAGGATGGGCAGTGTGTGAGACGGGGCCAGATCACACGGGGGCTGGGAATTTGGATAACGGGGAGCCATTGAAAAGTTTTAAGCAGAAGATTGACTTAAATAAATATTCACTTTTAAATGATGACAACATGACAACATGAAGGAATCTCAAAAACATTTTGCTAAGCAAAAGAATACAAACTACATGACTTCATTTATGCGAAGCTCTATAGACTAGGCAAAACTAATCTACGATGAAAGAAATCAGAGGAGCGATTGTTCCTGGGAAAGGGGATCGACTGAAGGGGTCATGGGGAACTGTAAGGGATGATGGAAATTTTCTGTGTCCTCATTGGAGTGGTGGTTGCACAGATGTAATATATTTATTAAAATGTATCCAATTGTACACTTAAAATATGTGCATTTTAATATATGCAAATTATACCTCAATTTTTTTTTTTTTACGTATTGATAAAAAGTATCCTGATGGGTGGATTGTAAGAGAACCCGGAGGTGGGAACTGGTGAGAATGCTACAGGCTTAATCCAGAAGGAAGACCCCATGGCCTGAACTGAGGCTGGGTGTGGGAGCAGGGGAGGGACTGGGTGGAAGGAAGGATCGAGGCTGTTTGAGGCACTGGATTTGGGAGGGAAAGAGAGGACTCAAGATTCCAGCTTCTGGCAGGGATGAATGGCATCAGTCCCGGAGACAGAGACTCCAAGAGGAGGCACAGGATGGGAGTAAGGAGAAATGAGCTCAGATGGGGAAACGTTGCGTTTGTGATGGGGATGTTCTCCGGGCCCTTGAATACGTGGATCTAGATTTCAGGAAAGAGAGGTGAGCTGGAGAGAGTGATCCTCAAACGTATGGAACTAGATGGGTCATCCAAAGGGAACAGACTGAGCGGGAAGAGGTGGGAAGAGGCAGAAAGGGAGAGAGCCTGGGGAGTTCCAACATCTAAGGGCTGGTCAGGAGGAGAGGTTCCAGCTCAGGAAGCTACGAAGGAAAGGTAAAACATAAGAGAAGCGCTGGGGCGGAGGGTGTCGTCACAGAGGCCGGAGGAAGGAAGGAGGTCAAGAAGGGGAGAGTGGTCAGTTGTGTTAAATGCGTCAAAAATGTCAAATAGGTCCCAAGACAAAAAAATAACAAATGTTGGAGAGGATGTGGAGAGAAGAGAACCCTCATATAATGCTGGTGGGAGTGCAAACTGGGGCAGCCACTATGGAAAACAGTATGGAGACTTCTCAAAAAATTAAAAATAGAAATACCATATGACCCAGCCATCCCACTACTGGGTTTTTATCCAAAGAACTTGAAATCAACCATCCAAAGAGACTTATGCAGCCCTATGTTCGTTGCAGCATTATTCTCAATAGCTAAGATGTGGAAGCAACCCAAGTGGCCATCAAGTAATGAGTGGATAAAGAAGATGTGGTATATATATGCAATGGAATACTACTCCGCAAAATGAAAAAGGCAAAATCGTCCCATTTGCAACAACATGGATGGACCCTGAGGGAATTATGTTGAGTGAAATAAGGCAGACAGAGAAAGACAAACACCGTATGATTTCACTCATGTGGAAGATAAACAAACACACAGACAAAAAGAACAAATTAGTGGTTAGCAGGGGGAAGGGGATTGGGGGGGTGGGATTAGAGGTAAAGGGGCACATATGTATGGTGACCGACAAATAATAATATACAACTGAAATTTCACAATGTTATAAACTATTATGACCACAATAAAATAAAATAAAAATGTTAATGTCAAATAGGCTCCAAGAGATGTATGGATAGAGTCAAGACCCATACAGGTGGGTGAAAGAGGTTGCATTCAAACTGACATCTCCTGACTCTAGAAGCAGGGCTCTTTCTACAGCCTTTGAACCACTGGGTTCCAAAGGAACATGGAAAACGCAGGAGAATCTACAAATGCCCTTCCTCGTTTTTTTAAGTCAGTCAGCACCATTCATCAAGCTCGCGGGTTTAAATAAATGATGGTTCAACTGAACAGTGGAGTACTATGTAGCTGTTTAAAATAATGAGGTAGACCTGTAGGGACTTCTGAAAGATGGCGGTGGTGCTGACTACATGTTTTGTTAAAGGAAATGATACATCTGGGAGGATATACATCAAAATGTCAACAAGCTGAACTCTGAATGGTGGGATTATGTATGATTTTTGAAACTTTTAAAAATTTTTTGCTAATCTGTATTCTAGTTTTTCTAGACGTAAAAAATTTGATCTGGAGTATAGAGGATGCTTAGCTGGATCCTGCCCTCCCTTGGGGGAGTTTAGGAAAGGTTCATGGAGCTTCTACTGTCACAGCCGTTAAGGAACGGAAGGGGAAAAGTCCTGAGCCTCCTCTCAGGATGCAGGGGCACAGGTTGGCCAGGTTGGATGGAGAAAGCCTTCACCGAGGAGGCAAGTTTGGAGATGACATCAGATGACTGGGAGCTTTGGGACCCCCTGGGGAGGCACTGAAAGGGGCCTTGGCAGGGCCGTCTTGACATGATCCATCCAGGCCAGTGGAGGGTTGGGAAGACCTTCATGGAGTATGGAGGTCCAGCTGGCCCCACATGGCCAGTCCCAGACGTCCCTCTCTGCCTCTGTATACCCTGTTCTGCCTGGAACGCCCTTCTGCATCCCCCTTCCTGGCAAACACCTTCCTAACTTTAAAGATCCTGCTCAAATATGCCTTTCTTGGCGAAGCCTCTGCCTGCAGAGGCAGGGCACATCATGCACACACCATCATCTTCACATCTTGAGAGCGCCACCGTCTATGTAATTAACCTAATTTCAGGTTATGTACCTTACTAGCCGGTGCGCTCTTCCAGGCCTTTATCAACTCGATCCAGGAAGACTCATCCTTCCTGTGAGCCCGCACTGGGCAGGGCCCCAGACAAAAATACACAGATATTCTAGAAGGAATAAGGGAGGCTGAGAACAAACAAATGGGTCCATGTGTGGCAAGAGCCCTCCATGGTAACCAAATGCTCCAGTTAGTGTCCCCATCCACACTCTGGGCAGCAGTGACCAGATCCAGGTATTAGTCACCACCCCCTGTGGTTACCCCAGCATGTGTCTTGGGGAGCAAGTGCTGACTAGGTGTGACACACACTGAAGGTGCTGGAGAACGAAAGGGAGTGTTGAGAAAGGTGGCCACCCTCTGAGAGGAAGAAAATCAGGAACTCAAACAAGATTCAGAAATTGGCCCCTTCTAAAAGCTTTCTGCACCAGGCTTTGGGAACCGAGATGAAAAGCACAAACACGGAGTTTAAGAACCAGAGGCACTCTCTAAGGAGAATTAGACATTTCCACATAAGGCAACAAAATTGGGAGAAGAGACTGAAACTCTCCTGATGCATAAAACAGCTAGAAGGGACCTGGAGATTACTTGTTAGTTATCCAGAAAGCTTCCCAGAGAACTAAAATGAAAATGGCCGTGCCAAAGAAAGTGGAAATCAGGCCAGGTTACGAAGGAGGAAGACGTACAAAAAAATAACAAAAGGCTGTGGAGATAAAATCAGGAGTCGTTCAGAGAAAGAAATGAGATACAACTTGCACAAGGCAGCAAAAGAATAAGAAAAACATTTTCTAACTGTAACAGGCCAACAAAAGGGACTAAGGAGATTGCTGGCTCGTCTTGAGTTGTGGAGAGAAAGCCTATAAGCAGTGACACTAAAAAAGCGGGGGCTTTTAATTTTTCCTTAGCCTAAAAAGGTCAGCTGTGATCTGAAAACTGAAAGAGGCCCTGCATGGGATCACGAGAAGGCAGGAAGCCAAGGGGGAACGAGGAAAGAACTTGTGTATTCATATCCACAGGCCCTGATGACTTACATGCTGAGATACTTAAGGAATTGGCCCAAGGTGGAGTCAGATCACTAGCTCTCACTCTGAGGGGATTTATGGGGAACTGGTGAGGAGCCTGGAGACAAGAGGGAGACCCAGGCAGCCTGTCCCTGCCTCTCTTGAAACCTGGGGGAGAGCAGATGCCTCTGGAAGTGCCGGGCCCATCAGCCAAGCTGCTATAATAGAAAACTACTGGGACACGTCATCAAAAAATCAATCTGCAAACACTAGGTCATAAGGAATTAGGTAATAACCAGCACTGCTTTCCAAAGAACACATTCTGTCAGAGTAATCCCATTTCCTTCCAGGACAGAATGATGGGCCTGGTAAATCAGGAACGGCGAGAGACACACAACCTTCCTTAACTTAAAGAGCATGACATTTAATTCTGTCTTCCATGAGAAGTCTCCAAAGAAAAACTGGGGGAATGGAGTCTATAGTCGCCCTTTCTGGGTTTGGGGTTGGTGAAATGAAAAGAGGCTGAATGGCTAATCTAAACAGCAATTCTTTATGTTCTATCTTGTGTGGATGGATCAAAATGGGCAGAGATAGGGGTGGGTGGGGTAATTGGGATGATGACAGCAGGTGACAGAAGTCTTAGGGGAGGTGAGAGGGTAGTGGTGGTGGTGATGGAGGTGGTTATAATGGTGGAGATGGTACTGGTGATGAAAGTAGTGATACCAGTGGAGGTGGTGATGATGGAGGAGTTGGAGATGATGATGGTGGTGGAGATGGAAGTGATGATTGTGCAGATGGTGGTGGTGATGGTACTGGTGATGAAGGTAGTGATACCAAAGGAGGCGGTGATGGTGGAAGAGTTGGAGGTGATGATGGTGGTGGAGATGGAAGTGATGGTTGCGGCTGAGGTGGTAGTGGTGATGGATGTAGTGATGGCTCTGGAGATGGAGGTCACGGTTGAAATGGAGAGGGAAATACTAATAGTGGTGGAGGTGGAGGTGTTGGCTATAGTGGAAATAATGGTCATGAGAAGGATGGAGATATTGATAGGAGTAGGTGTGGAGGTAGTGGTGGTTATGGTGATGGAGATGGAGGTGGTAGTTGTGGTGGAGACGGTGGTAACAGTGGCAATGGATAGTGGTAAAAATGGAAATGGTGACAATGGTGGTGGCTGTGAAGGCCATGGGAGCAGCAACCAAACCTAGACTACACATTGTAAATCTGGGCTCCACAGCCTTCCTTTTGGACATCTATCATGGACACTCACACTAGCCTGTTCCTTCCACATCTTTGCTGAGAGAAGTGGGCAGAGACTCCAGTCCATTTTGAGCCCAGCCTCTTTCTGACTGCCTTACCACTATCTTGTTAGTCCTGGGGCAATGAGCCCCTCTCTGTCCAGATAGGATGGGTAGCTGTGGACCCCAAGAGCCTCTGTGAGGGGAGGATTTCCTCCAGCCAAAGGGATGGGCACACCCTGAGAAGCCCCCACAGCTAAGGAGAGGAAAAGGCTCCCAGGGCCAAGTGGAGGCAGGCTGTCCATGCCCAAGGGCTCCTGTTAGCCGAACCCTCTTGGACACCACTGCACCCCGCCCATCCTCCAACCTGGGAAGTTGTGCAAGCTGGGGCCTGGGGAGGCCTGTTACAGGTTCTGGCTTTCACATCTCTTTCCAGCCTAAGCTGTTACTGCAGCCCAAAGACTAGGGGCTGGGAAGGGTGGGCTAAAGACCTCCCTCCACTTTGGTTTCCACCAGGATGTGGCTGTTCTGTTGAGTGGAAATAAAATTAAAATGCCCCCCAGGTCTGTGGGCCAGTGTGCCTCGGGAGTCCTGGGGGCTGGAGAAAGGTGGGTTGCTGGAGTCCACCGTAGGCTTTGTGGAGTGTGGTGTGGAAGAGGTGGTTGCCAGCTTTGCTGGACTCCCTGAAAACATTCTTGAGGCTGGAAACTCAGCTCCAGATTGAAAAGCTTCTTGCCTACCTCCTTGCTGTCTGCACAGCCTCAACTGGCTGTGTGACCTCAGGGAGGCTCTTGAACCAATTTGGGCCTCGTGATGTCCCCTTGGACCCTAGAGAGTTGGACAAGATGATCTCTGAGGTCCTTCTGTTATAGGTCCAGTACCCTAAATGTACTTCACACGCCGGCTCTGTCCACAAGCCCACTCCGCCCGACCTACTGTGTCTATCCTCTCTGCCTGCAGGGCCAGGATGCTCGCCCGCTGCAGCCCTGGCTCAAGACCCAGCTCAAAACCAGTTCTGCCACAAAGCCCCCCTATGCTCAGCAAGCAGAAGTGAGCTCTTCCCCTGCTAGACCCCTTAGGCTTGGCCTACCCGCTGCCTTGAACTGTCAGACAGGAGGGTACCGAGCTCAGCACCTTCACCAGCTTGTCCGGACCTCATAGACCTGAACCTCATCCCTCTCCTAGCCTTCTTGGCAACCAGGCCTGGCAGAGAGGATGCTGCCACTGTGGTGAAGAGTGAGTGAATTTTACACCTGAAGAAACTGAGGCCCTAAGTGGTCAAGTGGCGGAGACTAGAGCCCAGATCTCTGGGCCCCCAGAACATTGGCAGACATGATATCAGGGCTGAAAGGCCCACTGTGACAGAGCATGCACCTGTCAAATTCTTGCTTAGAGTCTCTCAAATTTGTGTATGAACAGAGCTCTCGAAAGGAAAGGCATTTCTCATGGATCCTGTCTGTGAGCTCCCAGCAGCTCACAGACCCCTGTTTGTGCAACGTCAACAGAAGGAACAGAAGGCCTACTTGATGAAAACGTTTAACTGCAAAGAGTTCTGTCCCTTTACAACTGCTAAAATATTTTACTATCAATGAAATCCAAATTTAAAAAATATTCAGAGAACTTAGGAACTTGAGAATAGATAGTCGAGTTTGAGAAACACTCTCCTAGCTGACAAATGACTTCACAGGAAGGTGTGAATGATTGATGCATCCTTTTCATTGTGTGGCTAGGTCCCAGGGTAATTTGCATTTTTACATGTACTCTTGGAGAGGATAATGGGTAACTTATCCAGTGGGCCTATAAGGTGAAATGGCAGTCCTTGGGTCACCCAGGATGATGAGAGGCCTTTGGAATGCTTCAAAAGAAGCTCTGTCCAGGATACCAGCTCCTGCTTTACTGAGGTTGGGGTGGATATATGTGTATGTGGCGGGAGGGGTGGGAGGTGGAGAGGGGGAAAGGGGAAGGGGAAAAGTCCCAGTTACAGGAAAAGGATGGCATCCCCAGATTCCCCTTCCAAACCGTCACTGCTTCCCAGTCGGCCCTGCTGATGACAGAGGGCTCTCCCCAGCACTGCATATGGCCCCCCGCCTCCCCACCACACGCACACGTATCATTCTCCCTCCAGGCTGCATTCACGTGTGTTCTCATCTGTGCAGAGAGGAGGCAAAGCATTTAATCCCCAGAGAAAGAAGACCAGGAGCCCACGAGATGCGCCTTATTCTGAGACTTGCCGTATAACCTCTCTCTCCATCTGTAATGAGATATTCGGATTCAATGGCTTCAGAGATCCCTTCCAGCCCTGGCCATCCTGTGGTTGTGTCGTTTCTCTTCCCTTTATGTTATAAAGGCCCGATCGCGATGTGGAAGGGGCACGGGCTTTTGGCTCATAAGGATCTGAGCACCAATTCTGGCTCAACTTCTTCTTAGCTGGGTGATCTTAGCCAAGGTGCTCAGCTTCTCTGAACTTCACTTTCTCATCTTTAAATTAACGGTAACACTTTCTATTATATGGGCTTGCTATAAGCATTAGAGACAAAAAACATAGTGTGCCTGGTCTGCTCTCAATTAACGGTCGTTATTATTACTATCATACTGGCTAAGGAAGGCCATGAAAAGCCACATGTGCGGTTGTTGGAAGCATGGACTCTGAAGCCCCATGGCCTGAGTCTGAGTCTCAGCTGAGCCACCTCCTAGCTGTGTGAGCTTGGGTAAGCAACTTAACTCTTTGCCTCCACGTCCTCTGTAAAATGGGGCAATAATTATACCTATCTCGTAGAATTGTTGCAAGGATAAAATTATTCAATAAATTGAAATACTTAGAGCAATGTCTTATATAATAAGCACTCAAAAAAACATCAGGTCTGTTATTATTATTAACAGGCTGGGGACAGATGCGTAAAAGGGCAGGGGTGCTGCCATCACTCTCCATCTCCCCCCGCCTTGTCCCCCCAAACACCTTTACTAAGAGTCTGGACTCCTATTCTCTTCCCATCATTCACGTCCTGAGCCTACGGATCTCCCAGGTTTCACTTAGCACTCAGAGGCTGATGACTCCCATCTTCCCTGGCTCTTTCAGGAAGCTGAACTCATTCCTGTGCCCTCCCTGGAACCTGCCCTCCTCTGCTCCGTGCAGCCTGTTAGCTTGTTCCTGTAACCTCAGCGGAGCCAGGCTTCACCCAGTGGGTATCTGGCTGCTGGCTGTGAGACCCCAGGTAGCCAGCCCTCACTCAGAGCTCAGGGGGCATCTGATCCACTCGGAGCATAGAAATGTGCTCAGAGAAAGGAATTCTGCTGCCTCCCTTATCTAGGTCCTGATAACATTCACTGACATTAAGTTCTTCCTCCGAGCTTGCCCTAAATCTGCTATTCATTCCTGAACTCTTCTCCAGGATTTCACCTCCAGTGCTTCCTTCAGCTAATGGGCCTTTGGCTGAGCTGTAGAGACTCAGGGAAATAGAAATGAAAACCAAAGTGAAAAACTTCTCTCACTAGATTGTCAAATAGGTATATATTATATGACACCCGGTGGCAAGGATGTGGAAGAATGGGCACACTCATACATTGATGGGGGGAATGTAAATTGATATAGTCTCTTGGGAGGGAAATTTAGTACTATCTACAAGAATTAGAACAAGCATACCCTTGACCCATTGATGCCATTTCTAGGAATCTATCCCATAGAAATACTTCCATCTGCGTAAAAATATTCTTACCAGGATGGACAAGCACTGAAGCACTGTTTGTGACTGCAAAACTCTGGAGACTATCCAAACGTCCAGTGGCTGGGGAATAGATAAATAATAAATGGAATATCTATACAAAGGAGTACCATACAACTTTTAAAAATTACATAGACATATATATATGTAAGCATGGAAATATTAAGAGAAAAATGACATGTTGCAGAACTATATATATGTTTTGATCTCATTTAGGAAAAAAAAAAAAGCCCACCCTTTCTCCCCTCCTTTCAGCTGGGTGGTGGCTTCCTGCTAAGTTCAGGCTGGCCCAGGACAGGCTGCACAGGGTCCAAAGCCCAGCCTCTTCCTTCCAGCCAAATGGGTCAGTGCCCCAGGACGGCCACACCTGGGGAAGGAAGGACTGCTGAGGCCCCAGGGTCAGGACTCTGACCCAGTGGAGCTCAATGGAAGCAGCCTCCATTCTAAGGCAGAGAGACCTGGATTCAAATCATGGCTTCATCTCTTACCAGCTGAGTGACCTTGGGCAAGGTTCCTCACCACTCTGCGCCTCCATTTTCCCATCTATAAAATGGGATTCATAACACCTACCGCACTGTGCGGTGGGAACGAAATGAGACAGTGTGTAGGAGGGTGCAAAGGATCTCAGTAAATGCTGGCCCTCTCCCGTTGCAACAAAGGTTTCTTTTACTTTGCTTTCCAATTGCTGTAATCTAACCTCAGCTGCATCCTTGCTCATCAGCCCTTCGCACCCTCTCTACCCTACTCCTGGTTTGGTCTCCATGGTGGATTCTTCTCAGGTCTACTCTTAGTCCCCACTCAGTGCCAACACTGAGGCCTCCTCCAACACTAAGCTGGACTGAGTAAGGACAATGAAGAGTGCTCCTTCCGGTCAAAATATCCTCTCCTCCTCCTCCCACCCACCCCAATGATCTCCTCCTGTTCCTTCCCACCTGTGCCCTAGCTCCCACCCTTCAGCCATCTTCAGGACATGACCCCCATCAATCATCTCCCCTTTCTCTCTCTGGCATCTTCCAGCCATCCCTCCCCTCCACCCAACCTTATGATTAAGCACAGGTGGGTTCCACCATAAAACACCCACTTCTCTACACTGCTCCCCACTCGGTCTCCCAGTCTGCTATCTTCTCCCTCGGAGCCGCCTCCATCAGGGGACTTTGCTAACCCTCCTTCCCTCGCCCCCTCACTCTGACCTCTGGGCAACAGTGGAGACAGTTAGCCACAGGCCCCTGCAAACGTGTTCCTGGTTTCTGCGACTCGGATGCTCTGCAAAGGCCAGGATTTTGCCCTCTGACTCACACCTCCTCCTCACACCTCCTCCTCACACCTCCTGCACCCCATCCCCTCTCTATCCTCCGAGAGCAACCTGAGGGCCAGACTTCCATCTCTTCGTCGAGAGAGTGACTGAGCTTGCGAAGAAACTTGACCCGTGGTCCCTCTTTCTCAGAGGAGAAAACTGAAGCCCCATAACGTCCCCAAGTAACTTCCCCAAGGCCACACAGCGGGTGAGCAGTAGAACGGGGTAGTCTTTTTATCACGGAATCAAATGCTTCCGGAAGTTTCCGGCTCTCCGGAACTTCTTTCCCTCTACTCTACATCCTTTCTCGGCCCTAGAAAAGCCCAGCCAGGTGCATATTAGCATAAAGACATCCCTAATCAGTCTCCATTTCCGCCTGGGTGGGTCAGACCCCGCCGCCCGGCCGCCTGGGTCCCAGCCTCTGGCCCCAGCATCCCCACCGCATCCTCTCCCGGGCCCGCACTCTCAAGCACCTGCCCTGAGACGGGGCGGGCAGAGTCCGCGGAGGCCAGGCCCCTGCAGCACCCTGGCCCGGCCCCGCCCGGGACGCCGGTCTCTGGCCTCGGTCCCCGGCTGCCGGGAGCAGGCAGCTCGCACCTCCCTGCGTGGGAGGGTTTGATTGACCTTGGCAAGAAGCAGCGCAGCCCTGGAAGGCCTCGGCCCCTCGCGGCCGCCGCGGCGCCGGGCTCCAGTTTCTGCTACCACCATCCCTGTTCCTCGCCTGGCCGAGGCCCGAGGGAGCGGCGCTGGGAGGAGCCTCGTCCGACCCCCGGCAGCAGCGCTCGGCTGCCGGAGACGAGATCTGATGAGAATGTCTTCCTGCAAATTAAGCCTTCCCAGGACTCTCCATCCGGTGCCGGCAGCAAGCCCGGCGCGGGGAGCCAGGCCCGGGGGCGGGGGCAGCATCCTCAGCTCCCCACCCTCCGTCTTCGACCCCTCCCGCCTGCTCCGAGGGTCGGGCCGGCTCGGGGTCGGAGGGTGGAGCCCACCTTTCCCGGCTGTGCCCCTCCTCTGCCCCGCTCGGGCTAAGGAAGGTGTCGGAGCAACCATTCCCTCTTCCACCCTTTACGCGCGGGGAGACACCCTCCTGGGGTCTAGAGGCGAGACCCCTGGGTTCCAGTCCCGTTTCCGCCCCGCGATAGCTGTGGTACTTGGACAGTTGCTTCTCCGCTTCCCCACGTGTAAATCAGGGGCAGTAGTACCCTTTTCGTTGGGTTCTCGTGAGGATTCGTGATCACGGATGCGCCGCACCCGCCGAGCGCCCAGTACACAGTGAGCCGAGGGTTGTCCCCAGCCACAACCCAGGGGCTTCCGGAGCTCCGGGACCTCCCCCGCCTCCACTGTTTGCAAACATTAGCATTCTTCGTTTTTCTGTGAAAGGGATCTGAAGCCGTCACCCGTATATAGAGGAGTCTGCAATGGGTGCGAGAGTTTCAAGTGTCTTTGGAAGAATAAGAGGTAGAATTTTGGAACACAGTGCTACCCTGGAAAAATCATAGATTCCAGAATTTTCTCCAGGAAAAAAAAAAAGCAAATGCACTAATGAAAGAACTTCACCTTTCCCTGACTGTGGTCTTGTAGGCAGTAAATTTCATTATTGTTTAATAACTATTATTATCTCCATTTTATAGTCGAGGGAACTGAGGCTCAAGCGATTCCCCCAAGATTAGAGAATTTTTTAAACAACGGCTGAACACGCTCCTCTCATTCCAAATTTTGTGCTCTTCTGTGCTACTCTACTCTGCCTTTGGACATGATTATTTTGTGCTATTTATAGTTTCTGCACTTATCACTTTTTTCTTAGTATTGGAGAATTTTTTAAAATAAGACTCCAGCCTGTTTTAACTGTGCTGAAGGAAGACAAAGAGGAAAGTGTGTGTCCGCACGTGCACCTGGGTTCAAAATACCAGGCAGGGTGTTGGGGTGGGGTAGGGAGGGGTGGGCGGAGTGGCAGAGGATCCCCTCTGGCTCTGATCGTGAAGAGCTGGGGCCTTAAACACAGCGCTCCCTCAACCTCCCACAGTGGGGTAGGGGTCAGGTTGCCTGTGCCCGGCCCCAGGCCTGCCCAGCCCCGCGGTGGAAAGGATGCTTGGCTCAGAATTAGGCTGCTCCCCGCGGGGGTAACTGCCTGGCAGCCAGGGTGGGACGCACCTCTAGGAGGACAGACAGAGAGGTATTCAGAGGTTGAGACAGGGACAGACAAAGGTGGGGAGGAAGCGCTAGCATGAAAGGCAGAGACAGGAACCCAGAGGGGGAACAAGGGAGCTATTCAGAATTAGAGAGGGGAGGCCGCTGGGGCGGGAGAGAAAAGACAGAGAAAGAGAGAAGAGAGAGAGTGACTGGCAAGGGGATGGTGGGCGACAAAAGGAGGAGGAGAGAGAGCGGAGGAGTGGGAAAGATGGGCAGAAAAGAGACACAGGCGAGAATGGAGAGAGAAAGAGAGAAAGCAGAGAAAGAGGAAAAAGGGAGAGGCAACAAAAAAAGAGGAGAGGAGGAGAAGGGAAGGAGAGGGGAAGGAGGGGAGGGAAGGAGGGAGAGCTGAGAAGACCAGAGGGAGGCAGCGAGCAGGGCTGGGAGCAAGAGGGAGAGTGAGCGGCGACGCCGAGCGCTACGGGGCCGGTGGGTGGGACCGCGTGCTAAGCCTTTTCTTTCTCTTTTTTGGGGTGGGCGGCGGATCTCCGCCGAGATAACCCAGCCAAGCCCCCTGCCCCGCGTCCCAGCGAGGGGCCGCAGCTGTATAAATATCGGGGGTGGGGGAGCGGGGCTGCTGCCCAGGGGTCAGCGACACCGGAGAAGGCTTTGCTGTCATTAGCTAATTGAGCCCCAGATGTTAAGAAAAGGTTACGTCCTCCTCCGGAGAGTTTTTCTTTTTAAACTCTTTACACAGATTCCCCGGCCAAAATGGCCGGGAGCGCCGGGACCCCCGCCCCCAGCCGCCTCCTCCGGCCCCGCCCCCCCCCCCCCGCGGGGCCCCAGCCCGCGGGCGCCTGGGGCCGCCCGCCGCGGCCGCTGCCCCTGTAATCCAAGTGGCCTGCCCGGAGGCGCGGCGGGCAGGAGCGGCGGGGACCACCGGCGGCGGAGCCAGCCCCCAGCCCGGGCCGCCGACTGGGAGGTCAGCCCGGAGGGAGGGCGGAGGGGAGCGGGGGACCCCGGGGAGCGGGGCTCTCAGGCTCTTAATCCCCCTGAAGGTTGCAGATCAAAGACGCCAGTACAGAGGCAAAGGCGGCGCGGGTGGGGGCGGGGGGCTGACTCCGGCCGCAGCCTCCCCGCTGCTCTGCGGGCTGGGGCTCCCGGGCCAAGGACCCCCGGCTGCCAGCCCAGGGGGAGGGGCTCTGGCTGCGGGGTGAGGACCACAAGCCTGCGGAAAAGTCGCCCAAGCGCCCCCACGGGGCCTTCAGGGAACTCCCCCCTCCCCGGAGGGCTAAGGGAAGAGTGTTTGTTCCCACTACCCCCAGAGAACAAAACTCTAGAATGCCAGGCCCTTGACGTGTATATTCTTTCATTTAATCCTTCACAGCAATCTAATGGAGTTTCAAAAATTCTTCTTATTATTAGTTCATAAATGAGGAAACAGGCGTCTAAGAAGTTAAAGCCGCTGGGCCAAGGACACACACCGCTAGAAAGTGGCAGAGCTGGGATTGCACGAGGCCCTGCCCTGCCCTCCCCATCCAGCTACTCTTCTCCAGTCTCTCGACCCTTCCCTCTTCTCTCGATTCCTCTTCCTCTGTCCTCCCAGGCTCCTTCAGCTCCAGAGGAACGCAGCCACCCACTCTGTGGCCCTGGCAAGTGGGGTGGGGGTGGGGGAACAGTGTGGTGCCAAGGGTGGGGCCAGTGTGGCAACAGCTACAGGCTAAATGTGCGGGATGGGGCTGGGCAGGCATGTGCCTGGGTTGCATCTGAGCTGAAAGAATGTTCATGTTGCCCCTGCCCCAGAGGTGGGGCTGCCTGCTCAGAATAGAACCAAGCAAGTCAGAGCTGGAAGGGGCCTTCCAGATAGATGATCTGATCCAACCCACTTGTCTGACAGATGACTCTGAGTCCCAGAGAAGTGAGGCATCCTCCCCAAGATCACACAGCTAGGTGGTGGCAGAGCAGGAATGAGTGCCCAGGAAGAGCCCTCCGCTGAGTGCCACCTCCCGCCCTGTGCTGGAAGAGCTCTGCACCCTGCTTGTTTAACCCTGCAGCCATACTGCAAGGCAGAGGTTATCGTCCCCATTCTACAGATGCAGAAACTGAGGCTTGGAGAAGCTGAGTGTGCCCAGGGTCTCCTGGCTAGCAAGTGGTAGAGAGCTGACTGTGAACCCAGATCTTCCTAACACCTTCCCTTTCCACACCCCCAGAACACTGGGGCTAAGGAATGGAGATTGAGGGATGGAAGAGTGTCATGCACTCAACAGCTCTAGAGATGCACGGGGAAGGGGACATAGGCTGGGAAAAGTCCCATCCTGCAACTTAGTCTAGATCCGCTCTCCACGGTCTCCCTGAAATGGCCCAAAGACTGAGGTCCTTTCCAAATTCCCCACTGAGAGTATTAGTGGTGGGGGGAAAGAATGTTAGCTGGTGGCCCTTCTGAGCTGCAAGGGTCTGGAGACGCAAAAGAGGCCTTAATCCACAGGCTCCCTCTGATTTTCTACCGGGGCCAGGGGAGGCTGCAGTTCAGCTCCAGGCAAGTGAAAAGGCCCTCTGGCCTAGCTGCCCCGCCCCAGAACCACACCAGGCTTCTCTGGGGGCACAGACGATGCTCCATAGACAGACTCCAAAAGCTTCATCCTCCTGCCTCTCCCCCTTCCCAGCCTCCTTCCGTGGTGCTGCCCCACGTCATCATTTCACTCATTCATCCATAAATACATTCCACAAAAATCCATCAAATACCTACCATGTGTCCACTGTACCGGGCACTGGGGACACAGCAGAAAGCACACTGCCTTTCGGAGGTTGCAATCTAGCAGAAAAGCAGAGTTAACCAAATAGATATCTAAACAAATTTATAATTACAAATTGGGGTTATGAAGGAAAGTACTGGGTGCTTCGAGAAATTATAACAATAAGAGGTCTATGTATGGAATGATTATTGAGACAATAGAGGCTAAAAATTATTATTACTAATAATTACCCAAACAGGAAGAGTGAGGCACCCCCTCTCTTGCACTCATGCCCACACACCCCCTGCAGTTCTTGGAGGGTCTCCAGTCTTCCCCCAACGGTGACTGCCCAGTCTGTCCTGGGGGGCCCAGTTGATATGGGTGGGAGTGAGGTGATTAGATGGTGGCCCAATGCCAACAGTCCCCTCTGCTACCCAGCTCAGGATTGGGGAGGGCTCCGTCCAGAAGTGGGTGGAGGCTGGGCGAGAGGGTGTTGGCCCAGGTAGCAGGTCAGGGCTAGGATTGATACTGGGAGTCCTGGCAGGGATGGGCTGGGTCTGGAGGAGGGGGCAATGTGCCCAACTGGTGGGTGTGTGAGCCTCTGGCGTCACCCCAGGGAGAAAGCCCTCCCTGCTCTGCCCCCTCACCAGGTCCTTCCATACACACTCACACTTACACACGTACACGCTCCCTGACCCTCTAGGGAAGGGCTGGACCAGCCTAGGAAAAGTGTACAGCTGGACAGGCTGCCTTGAAGTCCCAGAGCCTTGGGCTCAAATCCCACTCAACCTGTTGCTGACCTCAGGCAGGCTCTTGGTATCCCTGAGTGTCCTGTCCCCTCTCTGTTCTTTGAGAGAGCTAGAGCCGTTGTCTTGTATGGCTGTGAGGATTTGATGAACTCATGCATGGAAAGTACCGAAAACAGTACCTGGCCCATGGTTTGCCATTAATAATGATGGCTGTCACTCTCATTATATAACATGCTAATTAATATATAATGGTAATAAAGGAAACCTCACTCATGCCTTCTGGGCTCCCACATTGTTCCCTGAGTCTCTGTGGGAGGTCACTCCCACGGTCGACCTCCTGCGAGAAGGAGTTTTACAGGTCTGTGAAAATCATCCCAGCACCCCCAGAACTTCTTGGGGTCAAGACAGGACGCACACAGTAGGTGCTCAGCATTGGCTGGGATTGCTGGGGAGAGGTGGGCAGGGACAGTCTAGGAGACCCCCATGTGTGCTGCTGGGGTGGGCACAGCGCCTCCTGGCTTTGCACTCCAGGCTCTCTGAGCACAAGGCTGGCCGTCCCACCATCCAGGGTGGGGCCTGCCTCGGCTCTCCACTCTTCTCGGGCTGGAGGGCCAGGCTGTAAAGGTCTGGCCTAGTTGAGCCTTCCCAGCCAGCCTGGCAGTCACAGCCACAGCCACCGCTGCCGGTTGAGCCGCTGCAGGGCACAGAGCACACCTGGAACCCATTAGGCCGAGCCAGGAGCTTGTTCCCTCTCGGCATAAATAGAGTGGAGGATTTGTTTTGACTACTTTAAATCGTGCAGATTTTAGGGCCTGAGAACTGGAAGCCTCCAATGCCCTGATGGACAAACAGACAAGAGACAGAGGGCTGAGGCAGCAGGAAGAGAGTCCAGTCTCGTTCCGGTTCCTCGTCACCGTCTCTACTTTGGCCTCTGATAATAATGATCACAGCCACACTCCGTGGAGTGCATGCTGTGGCCATGAGCCTTGCTCACGAGCCTTATCTTCCCAGTGACCATGCAAGGTAGAAATTAGAGTGCCCAACTTTCAGATGAGGAGGGACAGGGACTTGCCCAAGGTCATTAGGCTAGTAAGTGGCAGGTCTGGATTCCATACAAGGCTTATCTGACACCAAGGCCAGTGGACATCTTTCCAGGGACCACCGAGACTGCAGGGGGCCTGGGGTGGAGCTCTGGGTCACTATCAGGAACACGAGGCACACAGAGCTGCAATTGCTCAGACCCTCCCCCCAGCCAGAGGACAGGCGTCTGATCCTCTGCACTGGGCTCCTTCTTCCAAGTTGCCAGCTCCTGACCTCAACTGCCCCAGGCAGTTGTGCCCCCCAGGTCAGAGTCGAGTTGACCTTGGCGGGAGGGAGAGTCTGTGGGCCCTGGGCTGCTGCCAAGGCCTCACGAAATGAAAGAGAACCTTGTCCCATCCCACACAGGGCTCATTCTCTGAGCACTCTCGAGCCAGCCAGGCCCCCATGGACCAAGACCTGATCCCTCTGCGCCAGCTATTCATAGACTCACGGAAGAGCATCTGTCGCCAGGGGCAGGGCCCTTAGAAGTCCCCAAGCCCAGCCTATAAACTTTACACTTATGGAAACTGAGGCCCAGGGACAAGAGGGACCCCCTCAAGGCCACAGAGTGAGTAAATGGCAGAACTAAGACTCAAACCCTATTCCTTGCTTCCCAGACCTGAGCCTTTGCCCAGGGATCCAGGACCTCACCCTAAAGAGGCAGCCCTGCCTTACCTCCCTCCCTCATAGAGACAGCCACAGCTGTGCTCCCTGACCCCTTCTCCACTCGCACAGAGGGACCAGCCATAAATGCTTGTTGGATTCTCTATTTCTAACTCTTCAGTCATCTCAGCTACCCAACCCAGAGAGGGCTGCCTTGTGAGGTAATGAGTGCCCCATCCCTGGGAGTGGCCAAGCAGAGGCTAGTTGCCCACCTGTTATGGAGGTTACAGAGTGGGGACACTGCTGTGTGAGAAATGGTCTCTCTAGACATTCGCAGCTGACCTGGCTGGACTTCTCACAGTCCTGGGGCAACCCAATGAAGACGAGGCCTCACAAGAGCAGGGGGCCCAGAGGAGGGCCCATGCGCGTATTGACCTCATCCTTGAGGGCCTGTAAAGGTACAAATCCTTGAGATTGGGTGAGGTACTGTCTGGGAACCCATCAACCATCCCTTCTCCTCTAGGCTTCTCACACTTCCTTCACCATGGGGAGCCCACAGCTTAGACAACAGCAGCTCTGGTCCCCACAAGAGCCACCCAGCAAACTCCAGGCCCACTTAGGCCTCTGATTCCATTGTCCCCTGCATCTTGGGGCACAGACACTTGGAGCTGTATCAGGGTTTGAAATCCTGGAGGAAAGGAAGGCCTCTTGGGAAAGGGGAACCTCGGTGAGAGGTTTCAAGGGAGGTTGGACCAGCCTCCTCCCAGTTGGCCCCAAGCTGTGCCTTCAGTGTGGCCCAACTCAGTGGGTCTGTTCAGACTCAAGAGTAGGCACCTGGAGAGGCCTGGGCCATTGTGTCCCCATTCCCTACCCACCCACATACACACTCTAGGGGGTTCCCTTAAGAAAGAGCCCTGAGACCTGGAGAAGAACGTGAACCAGGGGGTGGGAGGGGAGCTTAGGGCAGAGGAGGGGTTGGTCAAAGTTATCTTCCTGGGAAACGCTAATATAACATTGTTGCAAAGAAAACATTATTTTCTAGGAAATAAACACACTACTGCCCTTCATCATTCTCTCAGAGGCATAAACTGTACCTCAAAAGTCAGCCCCTTTTGCTGGTTGAAATGTCTTGATGTATCATAAGGGGAATCTGGTTGAAACTGGGTGAGGCCCTGGGTCCAGCAGGGACCAGAGGGCAGCGTAAAGAGGTGCTGAGGGCTCTGTCAATAGCCGAGGGAATCTGGACAGGGATGGCGTGAGGGGCAGGAACAGGACATTGGGAGGAGAAGGTGGAGCAGAAGGGCTGAGAAATGGCCATGTGAACCTCTGCAGGAAGAGGCCAGTGCTGGCAAGGCCAGGGGTTAGGACGGAGGCTGCTGATGTTCAAGGGCACAGGGTCAGCTGCACTGTGCTGGCTGCATCCCACTTCCGCAGCCCAGATGGTTGGTGATGACCCACAAGGCACAAGCCCAGAGTTCATGTGTCTCCAGTGTGGCAGTGGCCAAGTGGGGCAACAGTGCAGGAGGACACCAGCCCTGGAAGGAGGGGTGAGTGGGAACAGGAGAAGCAGAGACAGAGTCCTTGGAAATACTGAGGTGGGGGCGGGTGGGGGTGGGGGTGGGGGGCGGGTTGTGAGGGTTCCTGGGTCGCTGGCATGGAAGCTGGGGCCACTTGATTATTATTGCTACTTGAGTATTAAAGGAAAGAGGCAATCCTTGGAAGGCTGAGAGACTTGCAGACACCCAAGAGGTGGACACAAAATAAACAATGGCGTTTGACGAAGAATCTGCCGCGCCAGGCATTTACATACGTTGTCCCACTCACTGGCATAAGAGCCCGGCCAGGGAGGCATTATGATGCTCTTTTTTTTTTTTTTTTTTTTTTAAAGATTTTATTTTTCCTTTTTCTCCCCAAAGCCCCTGGATATATAGTTGTATATATTTTTTTAGTTGTGGGTCCTTCTAGTTGTGGCATGTGGGATGCCGCCTCAGCATGGCTTGATGAGCGGTGCCATGTCCGTGCCCAGGATCCGAACCAGCGAAACCCTGGGCAGCCGAAGTGGAGCCTGCGAACCCAACCACTCAGCCACGGGGCTGGCCCCTATGATGCCCATTTGACAGAGGCAAAAACAGAGGACCTGAGAGGTCATGTGCCCCACCCAAGGCCACAGTTATTAAACAGCAGAGCCTAGACTCTTAACAGTTGTCCTGCCAGCTCCAGGGCAATATTCTTTCTTCTGCCAAGCACTCAGAAGAGCTGTAGAGTAGTGTCAGAGGGTGCCAGAATGCGACTGGACCAACCTCACACCCTTTTACTTCTGGGGAGACAGAGGCTGGAGAGGCCAAACAACTCGTCTGAAGTCACGCAGCTCCTCAGGAGTTGAACCAGGCCAGAATCCAGGGCAATAAAAACGTTCTGAATGCTGACCAGTGGGCCCCTTCCCCATCAATCTGTCACAGCCACCCTGGTTCAGCTCCCGTGGTTGTGAAATTGTTTTCTCAGACCCCTCCCCCGCCACACACACACACCTGTTGTTTCGGGGGGTTTGGGGCCGGGCCCTCTGAGCAGGATGCTGCCCCTCATTTCAGCCTTCCCTCCCCCGCAGCCCATCGGATGGTCTGTGCCCTCCTCCCCAGCCCCAGCCCTCAAGGGACCCTGGGGTCTCTGGTTTTTGTCAGGCCTGAGAGCTGGTGGGATTGATTTATGAGAGGAGCCCCTACCCCCACCTCGCCCTGAGCCCTTGGTCCTCCTCCCCCTTCTCCTCCTCTTCCTCTTCCAACTCCTCCTCCCCTGCCTGGCTGCCTGCTCAGTTTTCCACAGAGTCAGGATTTCCCTGGGGCTGGGGGCTCAAGCCAAGAACAACACAAGACCGGTTCCCCCACCTCCCCTGCCCCTCCCAGCCCCCTCCAGCTCGCTCACCCGCCACTGTGGCCCCCTCAGTTGAGAGGAGGGGTCGAGAGGAGAGGTCCAGGCCCAGCCTGATCCCCAAGGAGGGGCCAGAAGCCGAGGTCCCTCCCATCGTGAGCCCTGGCTGCCCCCCTTCCTTCCCTCAGAAGTACCTTTCTTCTAGTGCTCCCACTGGGGAGTGCACGGAGGAGGACTTTGGAAGTCCACACTGTGGTGGGGAAGGACAGGGAATTCTGAGAGCGCCCTGAGTTGGCGGGTGGGGGTGTCAAGAGTGGTAACTGCGACTCAAGACCCACACTCCAAGGGGGCGGGTCAGGGAAGACTGGGAATCCACACTGGAGGCGGAGAGGATTCTGGGAGCCTCCATCAGCTCTGGTCGGCGGAAGGGCAGAGAGGCCTCTGAGACCCCCACCCTGGAGGTGAGGGGAGTAAGGTCTTCAGATGGTCAGTGGGCTCAGGGAAAAGTGGGAAAGAGGGTCCCAATTAGTTGCTGGTTCCCTCTCCACAGGGTGGGACTTGAGTGCTAAGGGAGGAGATGGGGCCAGGAAGCAGGACAAAGGCAGAGTCCCGCTCATTGTGGGTGGTGTCGGAGGAGCAGCAAGCCAGAAAACCCCAGGGTTGGGGTCAGGGTAGGAAGGGTCAGGACAGGCGGCAGGGTCATAGCTGGTGTCTGAGTCCTGCTTCCGTCTGGCTCTGAGACTTGATTTTGGCCCTTGAATCTAGAACAGGAGGCATGGGGGTGGGGCGGCTGAGGAACTTTGTTTCCTCCCTGAGAAGGGGCCTGGACACCCAGACCACGGCAGGCAGACAGACAGAGCCTCTCCCTAGAAACAAGCTCTCCAGACTCCGCCTGTGGCTGGCCAGGCAGCTGGACAGGAGCTAGTGCTGGACGAGGAGCCTGCTGTCCTTGCCACTCCCTCTCTCAGCCCGGCCTCTAGCAGCCTCCCCCGCCCCCATCAGACAGGCCTTCATCCCTCTCCAGGCAGCGTGAACCAGCGACCCCTCTCAGGCTGCCCTTTCACACAGCAGCTCCTTTGATGAGTCTCTGAAGACCTGGTTCTCCGCCGCGTGCCCCTGCCTGGCCCCACAGTGAACCCCCATTGCTCACCCCTCCCTTCCTTCTGACCCGTGCCTATCCCTCGCTCTGCCTGGGGAGGAGAGGCATTCCCCAGGCCCCCTAGAGCAGCTCTGCTCTGTGAGAGGACCCCCAGACACCTCCCCAGTTAGGACAAGGAAAGGGAATCCATTTTTTAAGTCACACCTCAAAGCCTCAGCCATCTACTCCTCCCCACCCAACCCTCAGCAGAGTTCATCCTTGTACCCAAGGCTTAGCGCAGAGCAGAGGACTTGAAAGGGAAACAGAAATTTTGAATGAATACTTGGGAAGATAGAGTCACAGGGGCTCCTCAGTCAGAGGTCAGGGGCAGGGATGTGGGAGGGTCACAGCTGGGCAGTCCTAGAGAGTGTCAGTGCTGGACTAGACCTGATCCCTCTAGGAAGGCCGGATGGCTGGCTGGGGCACCTGGCCTCGCCCTCCTGTAGCACAGCAGGCAGCCCAGGGGATGACTGTCCCCTTCTACCCATCACAGCTCAGGCCTGGGCTCCTCTTGGGTACCACATGCACATCGGAGTCTGGTCTAGCCCCTCCTCCCTCAGCCAGGGCCCAACCTCCTCTACCCGCCTGGTAACCCCCCTCCCCCCAGGCCAAATCTGGCCAATTTGTTCTGAGACAGGGTTCTGGTTTCAGAGCCTCATTTGAATGATTTCCAACCAGAATTCCTGCCTCTTCCTTTTCAAAGCTCTGCCCTCCCCTCCCCCAGCCTCCCTTCTGCCTGAGCTGTGGCCTCAGCCAAGGCTGGTGTGGAAGGAGAAGGGATGACCCTCCCCCCACTTGAAATGACACTGCCCACCTCCACCCACCCCGGGGCACTCCCAGCCTCCACGTGGCTTGCAACCCCAAGAGGAGGCCCTGCAGGGTGGCCACCCAGAGCTCTGTGTCAGGCCTGAGAATGTGGGAGCTTGGCCTCCGCTGGCTGTCTCCTCTGGGGCCTCAGTCACCCTGCCTGTGCCAGGAGCAGATGATGTTCTAGAGCTGAGCACAGTAGAGGTTAGTTGTCAAATGAGAGCAAATTTCCATCCCTCCCACTAGCCAGCCCTGCCTGCTCCCAGCATAGTCTCCAGCCCCAGGAGCAGGAAGAACTCAGTGTTTCGGATACCATAGCAAGGGCATCAAGAGGAAGCTGCCCCTTATGCACGGCCAGACTTGTGAAAAAATTACAGGCAGCCCCCAGGGCGCTGTTTCATGCTTCCTAACACTCCTTACCACCAGAAAGATCAGGCAGAAACCCCACCTCTTTCTGGAGACTGTGTTCTGACCCAGAGTCAGACCCCCACAGAGTAGGAAGTTTCTTCCTCCAGGCCCCATGCCCAGAGGTAGGCAGAAAAAAATTTCTCCCTTTATTTACAAAAGATGAGTATAAGGCCCAGAGATACTTAGCAAATTGTCTAAGGTCACACAGCAGGACTTGAGCCCCAGCCACCTGACCCGCAGACTGATGTGTCTACCACCCTGCACTGCCAGGTCTGGGTCAGCCTGGAGGGCACTCCTCAGCCCAGGACGCCTGGCCCTCCTCCTTCCTAGGGGCTGCTGAGCAACTATCTGCAAACCCCACCCCTGGGAGGTGATCCTGGAGACGGGTCCAACAATCTGTTCTGCAGTTCAGGTGTGTCATTTCCTGAGCCCTCAGGTGGGGGCTGGGGTTGGGTATGGCCCTGTTGGCAGGGGTTTAGCATCTTCATTTCCACACGCAGAACTGGGCTTCCGGCACAGAGCTGCATGTGGATCTGGGATCGCTGGCGCTGAGTCAAACAGAATAGCTCCCCGGTCCTCTCCATGCCACTAAAGCCAGACCCCTATGGGGTCCCTGTCCTAAAGGTCCCCTCTCTAAGGGGCTCTTGTCAAGGGTCTGACACCCTAGGTTCAAATACAGGCTCTAACCTTTACCAGGCATGTGACCTTGGTAAGTTACTCCCCTGAGCCTCAGTTTCCTTATCTGTAAAATGGGGCAAGAACGTTTTCCTTTCAACCTCATAGGATTGCTATGGAGATGAAACTATGTAAAAAGTCTAGTACAAGACATAGCCATTCCCTTCTCCTCCCTTCATGCATCCTGTGTTCAAGCCCAATTTAAAGATTTTATTTTTTCCTTTTTCTCCCCAAAGCCCCCGGGTACATAGTTGTATATTCTTCGTTGTGGGTCCTTCTAGTTGTGGTATGTGGGACACTGCCTCAGCGTGGTTTGATGAGCAGTGCCATGTCCACACCCAGGATTCGAACCAACGAAACACTGGGCCGCCTGCAGCCGAGCACGCGAACTTAACCACTCGGCCACGGGGCCAGCCCCTCAAGCCCAGTTTAAAAGGAGCAAGTGCCCCCAGCAGAGTCAAAAGTCTAGCTATTTAATACTATATGTAGATATCTGTAAAACCGAAGGCAAGATTCCCAGCCTCTGTTCTTCCATCTGAAAACATAAACATGATGGAGATAAAATGAGATGGGAGAAATGAAAGAAAGTAGTGGGGAAGGAAGAAGGTACAGGTCCTGGTTTCCAGCCCCCCTTAATCTGTGTGCTCCCCACTGAGGTCTGGCTGTGGGAGACGGCCCTTTCCTGGGTCGGAGGAGGAACGCACTCCCCCTCTTTCCTCCCAGGGCCATTCTAGGGTCTCCATGACTCATCCTGCACAACAAGCAGCTCTTTTTTGTTAAGCACAGAGCTGGGTGCCCTGCCTGCTGGCGCCTGGCCCAGAGAGGGAGGGTCAGGGGCTGTGGGGACGGTCTGCTTCCTCAGGGGTTCCAGGGCTAGCGCCCGCTCCCACCAACACTCTCATGCTACTTCTTCCTGCTCAGGCCTTGGAAATTTCCAGGGACCTGAGCTTGTAGGGGCAGGAAGCAGGAGAGGGCTTCTCAAGGAGGTTCCCAGAGGCCATGGGGACCCTAGACCCAGGATGTCAATCATCCCCCCTGACCCGCACTTCTTCCTAAACAGACACCAAGCAGAGATTCCTTAGTTTATCTTCTCCCAGAAGAAAATGAAATCTACATACTTTACTACTTCTCAAAAGCATTTGTTAATGGCCTACAACGTGCCTCACACTTTCTTTGGATCATCTTGTTTCATTCTCTCAGTGACCATGTGAGGTAGGTGTTATTAGTTCATTTGACAGATAAGGAAACTCAGAAAAGCTAAGTGAGTTGTCCAAGGTCACACAGCTCTCAGTGGAGCTGAGCACTTAACAATTCGATGCCTTCAGAGGTGGATCCTGCCTCCTAACCCAGCAAGGCCTCCTTCCTTCCCGTCTGCCTGAATGCTACTTCCTAAAACCCCTTCTCTACCTGAGAGTAGATATGGCTGTCCTACCAGCCCCACAGAACACCCCTGTCCCCTGACACTGTGCCCCTAACACTTTCTGTGACACTATTAGTTTGCCATTCTAATCACAACCTTCCAACCCTGGCATTATTATTGACACTGCAACAGAGGTCAGAGGGAGGAGCCCTCACAATCCCCACTTGCCTTCTCCCTAGGCTGGTTGTTTGGAAGGTGCTTTCCCTGGACATCAAAGCAGAAGAGCAGGAGAGGAATCAGGATGGCTGGAATCTGTTCCAGGATATCTCTGTATTTCAAGTGAGGGTGGGTGAGGACCAAGCGCTGGTGCCTGGTTGTGGGTTTGTGTGTGGGGGTGGGGGAAGCGGGTAGGGCAGGACAGATTCTATATACCACTGTGGAAGAAATGGCCAACAGAAGGCATAGATATATCTAGGGGAAAGGGTAGGGACTATAATTTGTGACTTTCCTTACTCTCTTTTACAGTCCTAAATATAAGAATTCATTCCTTTATCCATCCAACCATCTAAACATCCATTCATCCATCCAACCATCCAATCATCCAGCCATTTAATCATCTAACTATCTGTCCATTCATTCATCCTTTTATCCATACACCTATTGTTTATCCATTCATCCAGCTTTCCATCCACCCACCCGTTTATCTGCTCATCCATCCATTCACCCATTCATCTACTTATCCACCTTCTCATCTATGCTTGTGGATCCATTCGTCTTTCCATCCCTCCATCTATCCTTCTATCCACTCATCCATTCACTTGCTTATTCTTCCATCTATTCACGTATTATCCATCCATTCATGCATTGTCTCATCTATACACCTGCTTGCCTGTTCTTTCATCCATTCTACCATTCATCCATCCACCCATCCATCCACATATCCATTCATCTACCCATCATTCATTCATCCAGCTATTCTTTTTTTTTTTTTTTTGAGGAAGATTACCCCTGAGCTAACTGCTGCCAATCCTCCTCTTTTTGCTGAGGAAGACTGGCCCTGAGCTAACATCCATGCCCATCTTCCTCCACTTTATATGTGGGACGCCTACCACAGCATGGCATGCCAAGCGGTGCCATGTCCACACCCGGGATCTGAACTGGCCAACCCCGGGCTGCCAAAGTGGAACATGCGCACTTAACTGCTGTGCCACTGCACTGGTCCCCATCCAGCTATTCTTCATTCATACATACATTCACTCGTCTATTCATCTGTCCCTCTATCCATCCTTCCACTTACTTTCTCATCTACCCATTTTCTTATTCACCCATCCATTCATGCACTTGTCCATACATACATACATACATACATATACACATACATACATAATTTTATTCCATCCATCAATACATTCATCTATAGAATTAAATTAAATAACCTAATAAAGTTCTTAGCACAGTGCTTGGCACAGTAAGCATTCAGTAATGATAATCAATAGTAGATGTTTTATTCTAAGATTTTGTTTCAGAAGCAGAATAGTGTGGGAGTGAAAAGCATCAGGTCTGGAGCTAGACTACCTGGACTCGAATCTTGGCTCTGCCCCTTACCAGTTCTGTGACCTTGGACAAGTTCCTTAATTTCTCTTAGCCAAGCTTTCCCATCTGTAAAATGGAAATGGTAAGAATATATTTCCATTGAGAGTTGGAAATGTAGAGTTGTCCCAAAGATTAAATGAATTACTAAATGTAAAACACTTAGAGTGGTGTCTGGCACATAAGAAGCCCTCAACACATTACTTTTATCATCCATCCATCCCTTGGGCATTACTGAGCCCCTATCTTGTGCCAGGCCCAAGCACGTCTTCCTGGGAAACATGCATCATAAAGATGTGATGCATTCTTCAAGGAGCACACATCCAGGCAGGGAAGATAAACAGGAACATTTCCAATGCAGTGTGAAAAGAGCTCTCAGAGAGGCATGAAGGATGCCTGTAGGAGCAGTGAGGGGGCATTCCATACATACCCACCTCAGACTCTTCTCTTCTCTCTATAACTCTCCTGGGCAATCCTACCCACTATCTGAACTTCATCCCTGGCTTCCATGCTGTGCCTGACACTCCAGCTCAGACCTCACTCCTGAGCTCCAGGTCCACATATTCAGTGGCTTTCTGGGCATCTCTCCTTGAATGCTTCAAATGGAGCCCACTGTTCTCCTTCACACATACTGTTCCTCTTCCTGTACTTTCTGAATCTATAAATGGTGCCAAAGTACATCCAGTCGCTCAGTCCTTAGAATCACCCAGGCTCAGACTCTACTATCTCTCCCCTCCCACATCCCATCAGTCACCAAGCATGTTACTACTTACTTTGCCAGATCCTTCACACCTATCTCCTCCTCATCTCTCCAGCACTTCCTCCTCAACCTATCTCCATCCAGGACCTTATTACTCCTCAACTAAACCTTGGCTTCCTCTCCTGCCATCCTGCCACCATCTCCACGTCCTCCAATCCCTCCCATGACAGCCTCACTCCACTTCCGAAAATACTGTTCTCATGATGTCACTCTCCTCTTCAAAATCCATCCGTGACACCTGGAATATTCCTATATTACCGTGTCATTTGTCTTTCTCCTCCACTGGACTATAGGCTTCTTGAGGGTGGCTCATGTATCTCCATTGCCTGAGGCTCAGTGCCTGGCAAAGAGGAAGGCTCAGCAAGTGTTTGTTGAGAGGATGCATTATGCTAGGAAAGTAGGAAGTGAGGGTGGGAGAAGGTGCAATTGGGGGTTGAGTAGTGTAGAAAAGTCTGCACCAGCTGCTGTGGAGGGTATTTTATTGGAAAGCAGCAAAACAAGAAAAGGATTGTTCAGAGGGATCATGGTGGGAATAGTCCAGGTGGGACAGGGAGAGAAGTGTACCCCAGAAGGCCCCAGATGGGGAGAAAAAGGGGTTTGGGGACCAGGGATTTTGAAACTGGGCAGGCAGGAGGAAGTGGTGGGAGGCTGGGATATCAGACTTGCAGTCTTGGAGGAGATGGCTAAGTGAGAACCAGGATCAAAGTGTAGCCCAATGTGGTGTTGAAGGACAATTGGGAACGAAGCGGGAGGTCACTGGAGGTGAGAGGTCAACATCTGGGTGTGAAAGCCAAAATGCTGGAACCAAGAAGAATCTGGTCAGCCAGGTACCAAGTCCCAGAAGAAGCCTGACTGTGAACCTGAGGCTCAGAAAGGTCAAGGGAGGTGAGGATGGGCAGAAAAGGGTATAAGGGAAGATTTCAGTAGTGGAAATGGAGGACATGGAGAGGATGCTGGGAGAGCAATGCCTGGGAGTGGTGCTGGGGCTGGCTGTGGGGGAAGGAGTGGCAGGGTGTGTAGGAGGCAGTGGTGTCTGGGGAAAGCCAGCTCCAATACCCTCTACATTCCTGCCGACACACCCTTTCCTGGTCTCTTCAGGCAAGTGCCACCTCTCTCACTTGCCCCAAGTTCAGTGCCCGGAGAAGGAAGAGAGGTTCAGGGAGAGTTGTCCTCTGCCCTCTCTCCTTCTCCCTGTCAAGCCAGGACAAAGTCGGGTAGGGGGCTTCCCCAGGTCCCAGTAGTCAGGGTCAAGGCAGCCACCTCTGGGCTGATGTCACAGCAGGCCTCCAGCCAGATCCTCTGTTTTCATTCCTGCTTCATCAGATGGGACTGATTAATGAGAAACAGGGACCGGGAGGCAACATGGAGGGACAGAACTGCTTGCCTGTCAGACCTGTACCCCCACCCCCAAGCTGGAACCCCATTCCATTCCTGGACAGTACTCCTGACACGCACCTTCCACCTGGAGGCCCGGCTCTCCGCCTCTCTCTTTCCTCTCGTCTCTGAAAAAGGCAAGCTGAGGCAGCCCTTGCCCATGTGTGCAGAGCACCCTCTTGGTGGGGAGAGTGTCATTCTGAAGTGGCCCAGGTGCAGCACTTCCAGGTTCCCTTAGGTATCCTGATGGAGTGGGAAGAACGCAGAATCATGGATAGGTTAGGGCTGATTCAGATTTTGGCTTTGCCGTTGCCTGGCTTTGTGTCCTCAGGCAAGCCACGTAATCTCTCTGAGCTCTTCTGTAGAAAAGGGGATAGAAGGCACCCTGTACTCAGAAACGCTGATGGACAGATGTGCCTTGCAGAGGGTAAAGGTAGAGCAGAGGGCTACAGAAGGAGCACCAGAGAGTGCCCAAGGAACACTATGGGGTTGTAGGACTGCTGGGAACAGGTGCCCGAGACTGGCCCTCTGAGCTGTGAGAAGCGGGTGGCCAAGTTGGGGATGGGCTATAGGGAAGGGAAGGCTTGGTCAGTGTCATATGTTGATGCACATATCAGTGTCCACCTCTGAGCTGTGTGCCCCTTCAGGGAGTGGGAGCTGTAGCCAGTTCATCCCCATGTCCCCAGCTCCATACACTGGGACTGGCATATGGAAGGGCCCTTGAAGCTTTATTGAATAAATGAATGAGTGAGGGAAGGAGGGAGGGAGTGAATGAAGATATACTCAGGATCAGACACCAAAAGGTTAAAGGGACCTGGATGGTAATGGGGGCCCCAGCTCCCTCTGCTGGGCATCAGATAACTGCTTAGAGGACCCCCAGCCTTACCCAAGACTAGCTCAGGTCCCTAGAGCTGTGATTCGGTCCTGCACCTGTAACATTTACCTTGACTTGTAATTACATACATTTCTTTGTATGATTATTTGAATAGCACCCATGTCCCTCGTAGACTAAGCTCTTTGAAGCAGCAGCTCTCTCTGTCTTTGTTTGTCCCAGCATCCCTCGTGCCCAGCCTAATGCCTGGCACATAGTAGATATCCAGTAAACATTTTAAGAACCAATGAATATCAGAGGGAAGGAGCCCCACCCCCTCAACCAGACCCGGGATCCGTGTACTAAGGGGAGAAATGCAGAAACCATTCTCCCTTGGCAACTTGCTGTTCTCTACCCCTTAATGAGCTTCTACACCCTCACTGCCTTCAAACTGCCCAGGCCCCCAGGGCCTTACCCCAGGAAGTGGGCCAGGGCCTGGGCTAAGCCTGCAGCAAAACGTCCAGCATCCCCATGGGTGGCATGGGGTTGGTGGATTTCCCCACGTGCCTTGGTTTTTTCGACCCCTGCTACGCACCAAGCACCATTCAACATTTTCCTATCTGCTCCTATATTTTATTTAAACTTAATACTAATAAAAATAGTAGCTGACATTTTTGAGTGCTTGCTATGATCCCGGCACGTACTTTACACGTGTTCACTGATTTAACGTTTGTAACAATCCCACGAGGTAGGAATGATTACTACACCTTTTTATAGGTGAGGGCATGAGACAGAGAGGTCAACCTGCCCAAGGAAGCTGGGCTTTGACCCCAGGTCTGCCCGTACACTCTAAATCTGCAGCCCTTCCCACTGTAATACTCCAGTCACCCCAGATTTTCCAGGTTCTAATCCTGGATCTGGCCACTCAGGCTTGGATCTAAGGGCTGCTGTCCAGGTCCCCCTCCCTGGGGCCACCCTGGAGAGGGGGATACACGTGAGGACTGAGCACAGCCTGGAGCATCTCACTCTCCTTACCTGTCCCTACTGTCAGAGTTCAGGCATAGAGAGGGGCACAACATGGGTCATTTGGGGATGCAACTGCCCCTCTGGGGCAGATGAGATGAGGGAGTTAAGGGGAAGCTGCCCCTCCCCCAGTCTCAACCCTCCTCGGCTACCCATGCATTGACCTCCCTTTTTAAGCACTAACTTGGGAGATCTAATTTTCTGCCCCCAGGAGAGTGTAATTAACCAAGTTAACCAAGACGGGGCAGATTAAGACCTCACTCTCTCTCCCTCCTTATCTGCCCCCAGGAAAGCCAGACCCCTCCTGAGTAATTCTTCCTCTGCCCTAACCACGGCCCCACCCCTCCTTGAATCCCCGTGCTCAGGGGTCTGAGGCACAGGGTAGCTGGGTTAGGCCGCCCAGATAGAAATGCACTGGGGCAAGTGCCTTCAAGGAAGACAGTGGCTTTCGTCTTTCTTTGCTTCCCTTCCCCCACCTCTTCTCTGGTTCGGCTAACTCTTAGGATGTGTGGGTTGGGAGGTGGGGCCAGGGAGGGTCTTGTAACTGAGGACGTGTGAACCCGAGTAGGGGAGGTGACTTGGGGACATGATGTAAGTGTGGCTGTGGTAAGTGTAGCGTGCCCCGGTCTGCTGCTTCCCGTGGCTAAGTGGAAGGAGAGAGGTGTGCGTGCACTGCATGCATGTGTACAGATCTGGGCGCACGCGGAGAGAGCTATGTGCGGTGCGCTGCACAGGACACATCCGGAGTGCCTTATGGACCCCGCATTTCTGGGTTGAACACGTCCCTCAAAATCTTCGACCTGGGGCGCACACACCAAGTGTCCCCCTTACTGTGCGGCTGCCGCTCCTGCCTTGGCGCTCAGTGTCCACCATCCCGCCCTGCCGGCGGACCCAGTAGGGGGCGACCTCTTACCTCTTCAGGTGGAGGCCCCATCCCAGACTCCCACTAAGATGGTTAGAATGACGGGATAAGGCAGGGAGGGAGTCCAGGAGACATGGGCCACGGACCCTCCCCATCCCGGAGCCTCAGGAGTAGGAAGTGGACACTTGAGCAGGAGCTTGGAGCGCCCCCTCCCCTTTATCTCAGTCCTCGGCCCCGGAATGCGGCGAGGGGTGTGCCGGACGCCACTCAGCACCACGTCCCCTCCCCCGACCACCCGCGACACCTTGCGCCGTTGACAGCTCCGGCGCCTGGGCCCAAGGCGGCCTCGGGCCCCCGCATCGTCCCTCCCATCCCCCGCCCTTGGCAGAGTCCCCATACAGGAAAGAAAGGAGATCTCGATGGCTGCGCCCTGTCCCCCGCCCTCCTCCGCCCCCGGGGGCTCCCAGGTCCGGAGCCTTGCTGGGCGCCCATCCCGGGGCCCCTCCTGCGGCACGGCGCGGCGCTTGCCTCCGCGGGGGGAATACCAACGAGCGGCGCCGCGGGAGGAGCCCGAGCGCGGGAGCGCGCCGCGGAAGGCCGGGGCAGGGGGTCCCGGGAGCCCGCGCCGCGCCACGGCCGTCCCCCGCCTCTTCTCCCCGCCGAAGCGCGCCGCGGAGCGGGCCCGCCCGCTCACCTCAAGGGGCCTGGTCCCCTGCGCCTGAAATAGCCGCCCCGGGCCTGTAGCATCGCAACCCCTAGCTACCTCCGCCACTTGGAATGCCCCTGCCGAGCTCTGCCCTGTCTGGAAACGTCTGGAGATGTGCGGGGCCGCGACACGCGAACTCGGTGATCCATGAGGCTTTGTCCATGCCCTTCCCCCTACCGGGTCCAGCCAACGACCCTCTAATTTAGGATGTGCAGGTACCTTGGAAACCTGTTCCATGCCCCGTAAAGGTTTACTGCCCAAGGACCCCTTCTGACACCAGGAGACGCACCTGTCCCCCACCCTCTTCCTGCTTCTGCATCCAAGGGGCCTCTGAGCGCCCCCCATGTTTTCTCCTTTGACATTTCCAGAAACTGTTTTCCTAACCCTCTCCCTGGTTCTTGTAACTTATCCTCTGAACCTTTCAAGTGCACAGGCAGTGTCTGGGTGGGAATCCTAGCCCCAGGCCTCACTTACTGGCTCAGCGATTTTGGGCAAGTTACTTAACCTTTCCCTTCCTCCTCTGTAAAAAGGATAAAAATACTTCTTTCTCTGGCTGGGTTGTTGTGAGATTAAATAAGATCCGTCCATAAATGGAGCATTTTAGCCCAGTGCTTGGAACACAGTAAGGACTTGGTGAAGAGCAGCCACACTTCTGGGCTGATGTTTGCTGAAGGGAGCTGGGCTCTGCATCTGAACACCAGTGGGCTCTCCTCCCCTTTGTCCGGCCGCCATGTGACCCTGGGAGCTGACCAACCCCCTCTACCCTCAGCTCCCTGGGAGACAACGGGAGTGAACATGACTGTAAAACACCATCCAGACTCAAGTGTCTGCCCCTACCCCAGGAACGCCTGCGCTGAGCCTTAGGAGGAAGGAGCTCTGGGGCAGTTTGCTTTCTACTCTTATCACTCCACTTCCAAGAAGTTAGATGCAATGAGGCCGAAGCACAAAAGGGAAGTTGAGCCCGGATAGGCCTGGGTCTGGTCTCCCAATGACTCCAGGGAGTTCTGAAGGGCTGGTGCTGAGGGATTGTGAACTTGAGGGCATCAGGGAATCCTGCCTTGGGAAGTGGAATGAGAAGGGACAACAGAATCATCTTATTGCCTTTATTCCGCTGATGGCCCAGCTGGCCCCACTGCAGGGCACAGGGCCAAGCTTTTACACGCTCACCCATGCTCTCTGTGCAGGCCAGTGCGTGCACACACACACACACACACATAAAACACACTCATACACACATCCGATCTCTGGCTCTGAGAGTCAGTCTCTGGGGGGCAAGGGGCTGCTCCTCAGCCTGCCCCTGCCTGCCCTTTTATGACAGCACCAAGGGCGGGGGTGGGGCAGGGCCCTCAGCCCCCAGAACAAGTCCCTGTGCAAACTGGAGGTGCCAGCTGGCTTCAGGATGCGGGTGTCACATTTCCCCATTCCTGGAGTCCCCTCCTCCAGCTCCTGAGGGAGGGACTGCTCTCTGCCTACCTGGGGGGCCAGACCCCTGCCAGGGCTGGGCCCTATGGAACCCAGGCTTATCCCCTACCTGACCCTGCAAGGACCTCCAGCACTGAAGAATAGCCAAGTCTGAGGTGGTGGGGATCCCCCACTGGAGAGCAGGAAGGCCTGGGCCCCGAGGGGCTTGGGGAGGGGTCATCACCCCCTCTCCTAATCCGTCTTCAATATGAAGAGGTTTGGGGCACATTTCCTGGGGAGGGAGCACAGGCCTGGAGGAGAAGTCCCAGCTTGGGCCCTCCCCAAACTTCCATCTTCTGGGCCACAGCCTAAGGCCAGGCATCCAAAAGTCCAAAAGTCCAGCCGGCTGGTCAGAGTCCCTGTGCAGTCCTTGGGGGGCACCACCCAGTGGAAGTTGGGTGTCAGACCTGCACGGGCAGCGTCTGGTTCATCTGCAGCCGCATGTCCTGGATACTGCTGAGGATCTTCTTCTGATGGCCGGCCAAGGTGACCCCGATCCGTAGCAGGTCTCTGCAGATGGACCAAGGGCAGGGTCAGTCCCTCCCCGCTGGCCCACCACCCTAGGCCTGGCTCAGAGCCCCCTGCCCCGCCCCTCCCAATCTGCAGCACACTCACTCTGCGGTCATCTGGGCCACCAGGTCAAAGGATGCAAACCCCGCGCTGACGAAGCTCTCCTTGTACCGCCCCATCTTGATGGCATCCAGCCAGTCACCAACTGTCGTGAAGGTCGTATAATCTGGGACCGTGCGGTCCAGGAGGGGTTGTGACATGCTGTAGGTGGAAGAGAGGAGCTTGGTGAGTCCTGATGGCAGGAGAAGCAGCAGTGCGGCTGCTGGCTCGAGAGCAGGGTGGGAGCAGAGGGAGAGGACTGACCCAGACTGGGCGCTGGCGATGACCTTGAGGCTAGCGGCGTTGCGGATGAGCTTGTCTAGGGTGTTGACAATCTGGGAGAATTTGGGCCTGAGGTTCCGGTCCCGCACCCAGCAGTCCAGCATGAGCTGGTGCAGTGCTGTGGGGCAGTCCATGGGCGGGGGCAGCCGGTAATCCTGCTCCACAGCATTGATGACCTGGGTCAAGAGAGGGGACACCTGGAGTCAGCCACACTTTGTCCCAGCCAGCTTCCACCCATCCACCCACTCTGGCTGGCCCTACTCACATCCTGGTTGCTCATGTCCCAGTACGGTCGCTCTCCATAGCTCATGACCTCCCACATGACGATCCCATAGCTCCAGACATCACTAGCAGAGGTGAACTTCCGATAGGCTATCGCCTCTGGGGCAGTCCAGCGGATGGGGATCTTCCCGCCCTGGTGGGGGGGGCACACGCCCTTCACCCTATGACTCGGGGCTGCTCCCCAGCCCCGAGCCCCTGCCTGGTTGGCCCCACCCCCAATGTCCCTCCCGGCTGCTTCCTGTACCAGGGAGCTGGTGTAGGTAGGATCGGAGGGGTCATCCTCCAGGAAGCGGGAGAGGCCGAAGTCTGAGACTTTGCAGACCAGGTTGCTGTTGACAAGGATGTTGCGGGCAGCCAGGTCTCGGTGCACGTAGTTCATCTCAGACAGGTACTTCATGCCGGCAGCAATGCCCCGCAACATGCCCACCAGCTGGATGACCGTAAACTGTCCGTCGTTGAGCTGGAGGCAATGAGCAGGCTCAGGTGGGCCCATCGCCTCCTTCCTGCCCCAGGGCCTGCCTGCCCGCCGGCCCTCTCAAGTCCTCTGAGACCATGTCCAGAGTGCAGTGAGTCAGTAAGCTGCCCTACTATGTGGCAGGCATCAGTACACAACATCCCAGTTAACTCCCATGAGGACCCACTCCCATTTACAACGAAGACAGCTGAGACTCAGAGAGGTTAAGTAAAGCCTGAGGTCACACAGGTGATGGGGGCAGAGTCAGGAGGAGAGCCCTGGTCTTTCTGGCTGAAGGCCGGGCTGTTGCCCTGTGCCATGCCAACTGAGTAGATATCTGTGGACTTGAATAGGGTCTGTCTGATCTATGGGAGGGGTGGTTTGCCCCACCCAGCTCTCTGGTGGACAACGAGGGGGAGGGACCCGGGGCTGGCTCTTACCCGGAGGAAGGAGTCCAGGGCGCAATTCTCCATGAACTCGGTGAGGATCATGACTGGCCGACTTTTGGTGACCACGCCCTCCAGGCGGATTATGTTGGGGTGGTCAAACTGACCCATGATGGAGGCCTCGCTGAGGAAGTCCCGCCGTTGCCTCTCTGTGTAGCCCACCTTCAGCGTCTTGATGGCCACAAACACCTCCCGGCGGCCAGGCTGTTTCAGCCGACCGCGGCACACTTCCCCAAACTCCCCTGCAGAGCACAGGGCACAGGGAGTGAGCTATTTCTGGGATGGCTCCTGTCCCCAGCCCCCCTCAGTCCTCACTCGAGGTAACCCCCGGCCTCTCCTCCCCACTGTGCCCCAGGGCACTCACCAGCTCCAATCACCTCCTCGATCTTGACACAGGACACGTCGATCTCCTTGGCAAACTCTCGCACGGCTTCATTAGGGTCCTCGTAGGTGAAAGGGTCAATATAAACCTTCATTCCAGGAGTAACTAGAGAAGGAAAAGGTGAGCTTGAGAGAGGGACAGATCTTCAGGCTGGGGATGGTGAGGGGACCCGGGATCCTGTCCTAGGCTCTCATCCCTGATGGGAGCACATTCCCAACCTCCCTGCTAAGCTGCTCCATACTCCTCCCTGTGGAAGCCCCACCTGCCCCTCGCCCCAACCCGCCACCATCCCCTCCGAGAGAGCTGGCGACCATAAAGGCTAGACACCTAGGATTCTTCTTTCTCCTCATCTCTCATCACATCGAAACCTCTCTCAGACTTGCCCCTCCCCCCATTCCCACTGCCCCGACCTTGTCCAGGCCTTCAACACTCAGACTCCTGCAGCAGCCTCCCAGCTGGGCTCTCTGCCTCTGGACTTTTCCCACCAGTCTGTCCTGCATACCTGTCTTCCCAAAACAATACTTTCATTGTATCACTCCCCACCTGGAGAGCCTTTCGGATTACCGGTGGTAGAGTCAAGTCCAAACTCCTCTGCCTGCCTTTCACGACCCTCCAAGGACTGGCCGCAACTACCCAGCCTGGCTTCCCAGGAGCTGTCAAACCAGTCTTCTTGCTGCCCCCCACAGTTGGGCACTCTCCTCACCCCACCCACTACCTTCCAAAGGCTCCTCTGGCCAAGAATGCTCTTCCCAACCTCTCTAAACCCTGCTCATTCTATCCGGCTCAGCTCAGCCCAAGGGCACTTCCTCCAGGAAGGCTTCCTCTTCTTGAACTCTTACTGCCCTTTATAACAGGAACATCCGACTTAACACTTAATTGTTCTCTCATTGCTTCCTGTGTGTATGCATCTTGTCTTCCTCCTGGGACTGACTGACTGCCTTTGAGGACAGGGCTCGCGTCTCATTCATCTCTGGGGCTAGCAGGGGTGAGGCAGGGGCTCAGGAAATGGCACTCGATTGGAAGCAGGAGGGGCCTCCAGGGTAGGAGTACAAGGAATAAAGTCCCAGGGAGGGAAAAGGGTGTCCCCAAGCCCTGCAGGGACAAAGGGCACGTTGTGGGGTCAGGATGAGGAGCCAGACTCACTGTATTGCTGCAGCTTCTCGGTGTACTCGGAATCAGAGCCGTGCCGCTGCTTCCTGGAGGGGGCGGGAGGGAGGGCAGGCCTGAGACAAGTCCGGCAGCTGCCTTTGTCAGAGGACCTTTGAGTGCACAGGAGGGGCCGAGCACACAGGGGATGGCCCGCTGCCTGGTCTCAGGATTGGTAGTTAGAGCAGCCACTGGGTCTCTGGACAAGAGGCTGAGTGGACTTGGTCGCTGAAGGGATATGTCAGTAGATTCAGGGCACAGAGAGGGGATAGGATGAGGACATGGCTGTGGACTGGAGAGGGCCTTTCCAGCAAGGACAGCCTGGGCCCAGGAAGGCTGTGGCTCTGGGTTTGATGTGGGTGAGGGTTCACCTATGGGCATGAGGGTTCCAGGGTGCTAAAGGGAAGCTCTAGTCAGCCCAGGGGAGCAAGCATGGGCCTGGGAGTACCTGAGGCAGACGACAGCAATGACCACAACAGCCACCACGAAGACAAGCCCAGCCGTGGCAGAACCCACTATGAGGGGAAGCTGCTCCTGGAGCTGCTGGGCACCGGAGCCTGGAGACAGGAGGGGAGGGTGAGTGGAGGGAGGGACGGTGGGGGCTGAGGCAGGGGCAGGCGCAGGGCGGGTGTACCTCTCTCACTTGTGGTTTCAAACTCGGCCGGGTGGCTATACTGCCCATAGCCAGCTACTGTGCGGGCGCGGACCTGGACCACATAGCGGGCATCGGGCCGCAGCCCGTCCAGCTGCACTGAGTTCTTCTGGCTGGTCACTGTGGAGGCAATGCCCTCACTCTGCAACACCAGGAGGAAGAAGGCGTCTCAGTGGGTCCTGAGGTCCATCAGGCCCTGCCCAGCCCCAGGCCGGCCCCACAGCCCCCTCAGTACCCAAGGCCTTGCTCCCAAGGGCCCTTGCCACTATCTGGGGGTAATCTTCTTGTCCCAAGGCCTCCTCCTGCCCCTTGAGGCTCTGACCTTCTCAAAGTACTTCATCTCGTAGTCCAGGATGACTCCGTTGGGCCGCTCTGGGGGTGCCCAGGACAAGGTCAGGCTGCTGCCTGAGCTGCTGTGCAGGTGTAATGTAGGCACTTCGGACGGGGCTAGGGGAAGAGTGGGGGGGCTCATCATGGGCTCCTCAGGCCCTGGCATTCTTCTCAAGGAACCCACAGCCCATGGGATCCCTGTGGTCCACTGGCAGGCCATGGGCAACCTCAGCTCTGTGTGGGGGAAGATGACCCAGGCCCCACCCTGCTGTGTCCCCTCCTCACCAGCCTGGTTGGTGGTGATATTCACAGCAGCGTAGCGGGGAGGCAGAGGGCTCTTGCCCGAGACCCCGTTGACTGCCTGCACCTCAAAGGTGTAGCGCGTGTGGGCCAGCAGATGGCTGATGTGCACCCGCCGCTCTGTGAGGCCCAGCTGCCGAGGCACAAACTCCACGTTGTCATCACAGCGGGAGCAGGCTGAGGGACCCCCGGCCCCGGGGCCCCCATGGCACTTCTTGCAGATGACGTTGTACAGGAGGTCGTCCCGGCCACCCAGGTCCCGGGGCTCGCTCCACTCGAGGATCAGCGAGGTCTCATTCACATTGGAGATGACACCCCGGGGTGGAGAGGGCACCGCTACGCGGAAGAAGGAGGGGAGAGGACAGTGAGCTAAGGCCCTAGGATCCCCTCCTGCCCAGACTTTGTGCACATTCCAAGCTGCTTCTGACCTCCTTGCCTTTGCCTCTGCTTCATAAGCAGAATAACTTTCCTACACTTCCTCACTGTGTAGACTCCTATTTAGTCTTCAAGGCTCAACTTGAGATGTCACCTCCTCTTGGAAGCCCTCCTTAATTCATCCTCTCCTTGTCCTCTGCACTCCCATAACATAATTCCTGGGCAACTCCTCCAGCCCAGCACTTAGCACATTAAATGGTCATTATCTGTTTTTACATCTTTTTCTCCCACCAGGTTGTGAGCTCCATTAGGACAGTGACTGCATCTTATTCTTCTCCACATACATCCCTGGCTCCTGGCACAATGCCTGGCACACCAAAGGCCAGAGAAGAGAGAAAGTGAGACACTAGGCTGCCCCAGGGATGTGAGGCCCCCTCTGTGGTTAGAGTTGGGCCAAAAGAGCAGCAGTTCTACAGAGGAAGATGGACTGGAGGGCTCCAGCTGGTTCCTGATGCCTGGCTAGGAGCCAGCAGGCACTTATTAAATGTTGGTGGAGGGGCTGAGCCAGCTGACCTGCATTCTGGTTCAGGGCTGGTCACTTCCTAGCTGTGCCATAGTGAGCACAACATCTAACCTCTCTGAGCCTCAGTCTCCCCATCTGGAAAATGGAGATGTTCACAGTGACCGTGTAGGCCGTCCCAGGCCAGCCCACAGAGGGAAGCCCTGGGGCAGAAGAGGGTAAGCGCGCAAGTTCACTCACTGGTACAGGCACTGTCTGCAGAGTCGGAATCTGCGCGGTAGAAGTTATTGTGGCAGGTGCAGATGCTGGCGGCTGGCGAGGTGGTGCGGCTGTTGGGGGGGCAGGGAAGGCAGGGCCCCTCTCCCTGCTTCGCCTTGTAGCTCCCAGGGGGACAGGCTGCGGGGGAGAAGGGGGTGGACGAGCTCACCTCCCTGCCCTGCAGACACCAATCATCCACACCCCGTGGGAATCTGGCCCTTCCCCAGCCCAGGTCTTGGCCCCTCCACCTCCTAGACTGTGGGGGCCATGCTGGGATTGCCCAACTCCCGCTGCAGCTACAAAAGGCCCTTTTGCCCCATGGAAACCCCACGTCAGCGGATTCCTCCCCGCCCCTGCCCCCTCACCCCAAGCCTGGGGCATCATGGACGACGTCAGCCCCATCACCTGGACAGCCCAGGCTTGTCAAGGCAGGGAAGGGAGAGAGCAGGAGGAAGAGGAGGGGGAGGGGAAGAGACCCCTAAGCAGGCTGGTGGCACCTTGTACTCTGCTGGGATGACCCCACCCTCCCTGAAGCTTGGGGAAAATCATTCCTGAGGACCCTTAAGGACACTCTAGAAGGGCCAGGAGGTGGGGCCTCTGAGTTTCACAGCCAATCTCTGTCTCCACCCACCAGAAGCAGGGCAGCAGCTCCTTTCTGCCCGTGGGCAGGGGTGGGGGCTGAGGAACGGTGAGAAAAGGAGAGAAAGAGAGCAGGCAGGAAGGCAGGGGTCACCTGGAGTTCAGAGGCCTCACAGTGTCCACAAGGGGAACCCCAGGCCCCAAAGTGAGCTCAGAGCTCAGTGCCTGAACCTCTCTCCTCCTCCATCTTCTCTCCTGCCATCTATACTCGGGCCCTTGGACCTGGGCTCTCCAGGGTCCCCATATCTGTGATGGCCATATAACTTAGTATTCAAACTGGAGTATGTTGAAGGTGAAAGCAGACATTAGCAATCATCATGTTAGACTAACAGGCATATACCAGCACTGCCCTGGACGTACCACAGCATACAGTCACCCTACCCATACAGGACCACCTCTGAGGAGGTCATCCAGAATGTGGAAAGCCCAGAGTTGGGGCTGTGCCCTTCTCCAGGGTTTAATCTCCCCACTAAGGTGATATTCCATCCAAGCTCCTTTGAGCCAGTGGGGGAGGGGGCAGAGGCCAGGCCAGCCTGGTTGCTATGGGAACCAGCATGCATTTCCTGCCAGGGACCTGCAGAGTGTTAGCCCCTCTTCAGGCTGTCAGGCTCATCACCCCCACCCCTTTCTCCACTTAGGAAGAGGAAGTCTGGGGGCAGGTTCCCATAGAGAAGTGGCGGGGCCGGGCAAGGCACTGTTCACCTTCCCACGACAACACCCAACACGGGGCCTCACAGCCAGGTCGGGCCGCCAGCCTCCTCGCACCTAGGGCTGTGCCAAGAGCCAGCTCCCACCCCTCAGAGCTACAGGCTGCCAGGGCCAGGGGAGAGAAGCAGACAGAAGGGACAGAAGGCAAGGCCCTCGGCACCTTGTCTGGGTGGCAGAGCACCGGACAAGGCTGTCGGCCCAGCTCCCACATTCCCAGCTGGGAGGCCTAAGTACAGAACCTCTCTGAGACGCAGTCTCCTTACTGGCAAAATAGGGGAGATAAATGGAATCGACCTTACAAGGTTGTGGCGAGGCTCAAATGAGAACCCTACGTGAACAGGTTTTATAGAGTAAGGTCTTATGAGTACTGGCAAGCCTCCTAACCTCCTCATGTATGAAATAAGGACAGAATAATGCACGTCCCCCACATCTCCCAGGGCTCCCGAGAGTCACGGCTAACACTTAGGTGGGGTTGGTGCTTGTGCTTCACAAAGAGGAGACCCCAAGGGAAAGGGCCAAGCACGAGGTGCACACAGGGTACTTCCAGGGTGAAGCATACACTGGGGACGGGACAAAGTGGGCATCTCTGCTGGCCTCCTGGTTCCTCAGGTGCCTCCTTATCAAAGACTCTCCACGTCTCTCTTCTCTCTCTAGTTTTATTTTTTCCTCTTGTTATCCTCATGTCTCTCATTTTCTCTCACCTCCCTCATTGCACCAGATTCGCTGCACCTGCTATCCCTCTTCCCTTTCCTCCCTCCGCCCCAGACTTCAGGCCTCTGTCCTGAGGTGGGAAGTGGTGGGCAGGGGGCAGCAGGTGGCTGTGGCCTGGTCCTCGCTCCCTCTCCTCCCCCAGGCCAGTCCCCACTCACGGCGGCACTGGGACTCCTTGGCAGCTGGCTCGTGGCCGGTGGCACAGGTGCAGGCGCCCACAGGCACCATCCACTCTCCGTCACCATTGCAGTAAAGCTTGAGCGGCACCGACACCTCCACAGCGTTAGCGATGCAGGTGCCGGGGGCGATGACCAGTGAGGTGGGCTCTGCCCCAGTGAGGGTCTCAGGGAAGAGGGCGAAGCCCGCGGTGGTGGATGCACACTTCTTGTAGAAGGCACGCACGGAGATGAGCGACATGCAGGCGCCCTGGTCCTGGAAGGCCAAGTAGAAGCCGGCCTTGGAGAGTGGCCCGAAGCTGCGCACCTTGGTGTTGACACGGCCGGCATCGAGCCGCGAGAAGCTCTCATCGGGCGCGATGGTGTCCACTTTCACGTAGGGGTTCTCCATCCAGAAGGGGGAGGAGGCCGAGGCCACATCGCTGTCAGCCTCATAGTAGAACAGGTTGAAGGTCTCCTTGCAGGAGCCAGGGATGTTGGGGATGCTGTTGCAGTCGCGCACCGTGAACTTGAGCTCCACGTAGACCCGCTGCACGTCCCGCCGCCAGATGAACCCCGTGCGAAGCCAGTTGTTCTGGCTTGATTCACGCACATTACATACCTGGTATGTGCGGATGGGGTTCATGGCCTCATCGTAGCCACTCACCTCTTCCCACTGTGCATGGACCAAGTGAAAAAGAGTGAGTGCCAACATTTGCCAGGTGCTTACCACATGCCCAGCTCTGCTATATTTACTTCACAGAGATGCTTCTGTGGGATAGTGGCTGAGCACACAGACATGTTCAAATCCCACCATTTCTGCTTGCTGTGTGACTATGGGTAAGTCATTTAACCTCCCTGTGCCTCCATTTCCCCATCTGTAACATGGCAAGAAAAAACATGTGTAAGGAATAAATGACTTTAAAGGAATAAAGCACTGAGAACAGGGCTCTTGATCAGTACTGTATGAGTATTCCTATAAATTTTATTCTCTTTATGCCTCAGTTTCAATGTGTAAAAATGGGGCTCATTGAAATAAATGAGGCTGTGAGGAATTATGTTAGTTTAAATCAGTAATGGGCTTGTAACGGTGCCTGATATAGAGCAAGTATTCAATAAATATCGGCCATCACTATTGCCATCACATTTGACCTCTACAACAACTCCATGAGGAGGTGCACCTGTTGTCCGCACTGCAGAGACGAGGAAGCCAAGACTCACAAGAAGTAGGGACTCGCCCAAGGTCACACAGTCAGGGCTGGTGACTGAAGCCTGTAGTGCCACCCAACCTCAGTGTTCCAGAGCTTAGGCTGTGAAGGCCCCCTAGGGAGGTTAATTAGAATATCTGAGAGAAGTCAGGACTACAAGAAATTAACAGTCAAGAAACAGAGGCCCAGAAATGTAAATTGCCTTGCTCAAGGTCACGCAGTAAGTTCAAGATCTGGATCCAAGGATTCCTGGCTCCCAAGCCAGTGCTCTTCCCAGGACCCAGGAAGGAGGGAGATGGTTGGGACAGACATTCAAAGGGCCGTCAGGCAGGAGAGGGGTGGGACTAGGCTGAAAACAGGCTGAGGGAGAATGGACAAAGATGGTGTGTATGTGGGAAGGGGGACACAGGCGGGCTGAAGGGCGAGAAATAAAAACATCCACAGAGAGAGACGATCAGGCAAAGAAGGAGGGGGCCGGGGCAGAGGATGGGGATGCTGCCGGAGGTGAGAAGGACAAGCAGGACACAGAGGCGGCTCTTCTCCAGCCCTGAGGGGGGTGGACGCTGGAGGGAGGGGTGGCTTAATTGGCAACCAACACACGGGAGAGATAGCGGGGAAGTCTTACCCCACTTTCTGGATGAGATGTCCATGCCAACTCAGATGTCACCCATTTTGTGTCCATGAGGGTCTCTGGGGAAGCAACAGAAGGAAAAAGGTCAGGGGTCAAGCTCAGGATGAGGAGAAAGAGGAGGTGGCGAGGAGGTTGCCCAGGAAAGGCCAGGACACCAGAGACTGATTCCCACCAGGTACCACCCCACCCTCTAGTCCCCAAAGCCCTCAGCTCCCCTGCCCCGGAGGAGACCCTGCAGCCGTCCCCAGAGATGTCACAGCCCAAAGATGTTGGGTAGGGCCAGCTGGGGGTGGGTGTCTGCCACTGACCCCAGGCCTGGGTTAATGAGCCAGGAGCCAGGACTGGTTCACACACCTACTGGCTCTGCTAATCTCCACACAAAGGGGCCGGCAGGGCCTTTCTCCTGGAACAAAGGGCCGTGTGCTTCAGACCCTGCGCCCAGGCCTCCCTGGACTCCGTCCCCAACACAAAGGCACAGCCCCACACGCCCAGAAGGGGACGGCAGTTACAGGCCAGAGCCCCCCTACTCAACCATCTCCGGGGGAAGGGGCAGGAATGCTCTTTGAGGGTGAGGTGGGGCCACCAAGGCCCAGACCAGCTCCTGGGGAGCTAGTTCAGTTCTGCCTGCAGTCCTTGGAGAAAGGTATTGTTGGTGTGCCCCTTTCACAGATGGGAAAGCTGAAGCCCAGATAAAGTAAACACACAGCCTAAGGTAAAACTGCTAGGACTTGGAGGGGAAGGGTTGAAAGGGGGCTCAAATTCAGTTCTGACTCCCCAACTAATGCATTAACCAGGGCACTCTGACTGCAATATGCTCCTCTGTAAACGGGGGACAGAGGGAGCCTGGAAAGTTCCTGTATATCCTTTAAGTCCCAACTAAGCTGTCACCTCCTCCAGAAAGCCTTCCTTGAATCCTCAACTCAGGCTTAGATGCCTTCCTCTATATATCCAGGGCCAGGGGCTTTGTCACAGCACCAACCCCCTCTGAGCTGCCGTTTCTTGTCTGTTTCCCCTTGCTCGGCCATAGGAAGGGCCCATTCATGTTTCTGATATAAACTCGCTCCCCTGGGAACCTGGTTCTGGGTTCTGGCTGGACAACTCTGCTCTCTGACAGTGTGACCCCAAGATCAGACCTAGGAGCAGGAAAAAGAGGAAAGAGGTGCCAACTCCTTCCTCACAGGCTGGGAGACAGGGCAGCCAGCAGCTCTCCCCACAGCTCTGAGCTGGAATGGGGCAGCGTTGCCCCAGAACTTCTGTTCATCAACAGTGGGGCAGGTTGAGGGCACCCAGGAGAGGAGAGACCCAAACCCCACAGTCTCCAGGCTCATGGGCTTCGTGGTGCCTGGTGCATGAGGCAGCTGCGGCTGGGGGCCCCAGGTGAGGCAGAGGGGGCAGCGGGCAGTAGCCATTCACTGTGGGGAGGGAGGCTCCCTCCTCTTCCTGCAGCCGAGGCTGGTCCCTGGAGGGCCCGGCTGCAGGGTGAGCTATCCCAGTCTCGTCGCCGGTGGCCTGACTGGCCTCTCTGGCAGACAGACAGATAGACACAGACGTTCGGCAGGGGAGTCCGGGAGGAAAGCAGAGATGGGCAGAAGCAGGGGCCTGGAGACGGGGGAGAGAGGCGGTGGAGCAGGGGCTTCGCTGAGGCGGAGGGTGGGCGGCACCGAGCTGGAGGGATGTGCAGAGCTGGCTGGCCGGGACCAGACAGCCGGGATGGCCAGCGGTGGACTACAAAAGACAGTGAGATGGAGAGAAGAGGAGGCCCAAGGAGACAGAGACAGAGACAGAGAGGGAAGTTGCCAAGTGGTCTCTTCCCCAGCCAGCAGCCCAGAGTATTCCTGTCCCCAGGAGTGGGCCCAGCCAAGTGCCAAGCGCACCCCCACCCCCAGCCAGCCAGCCAGCCAGTCCGCCTGCTTGTCTGCCCACTGCCCTGCCCACCGCCGCCAGAGCAGGCGAGGGCTCCCACCACTCCTCCAGCGCAGCCTCCCTCCTCCCTCTCGCTCACTTCCTTCTGCTCAGCCTGTGCCAAACCCATCTGGAACTGTTTAAACCCAAATATTCAGCCCCCTCCCCCCTCCAGCCAGATTCCTCCACAGTTTAAAACAAGCCCTGCGCTGGCTCTGAGAGGAGGGAGGGGAGGGGAGGACGGTGGGGAGGGGGGCGGCGGGCAGGAGGGGGGAGGTTCTTCATTTCTGTTTAATTTCTGGGGAGCGAGAGAGGGAGGGGATCGGCCCTTGGCCATCGCTCAGCCTTGGCCATCGCTCAATCTCGGCACATTTTTCCCATTAATGAGGAGAGGACTTGGATTTCGAGTCATGTGTGCCTGAGGAAGGGCTCCGGTCACCCTGGTGGGGAGGGGGGCTTGCTCTCGGTTTCCCCATGTCTCTGGGGGAGGGGAGGGGCTTGGTCCCCTTCAGCAAGAGGGAGACCCTGAGATGACCGAATCCGAGCCTCGGGAAGGACATGGGGGGCGCCTAGAACTTGTCTGTGGCAGTAGGAGAGAGAGACCCAACCCAACAGAGCCCACCATTTCTCTATGTGTGTGGCATGTGTGCGTGCGTGTTTGCGTGCACACACACGCTGGGGTGAAGGATATGAGGTACAGGGGGTAAGGACAAAAGAGGAATGAGTGATTGATCTCCAAACTTCCCAGCTCCCGTCTGCACCCCCACCCTCCACTGTCCCTCCATGTGGCTGCTGGAGGGAGACCAGAGAGCAGCTGGCCACTCCCAGACACGGGGCTCTGCCAGGCAGGGAACCCCACAGCCCCCAAAAGCAAGCAGGAAGTGGGCACCAGGCCTGGGGGCTTTCTGGGACTGGGGCTTCGATGCTCAGAAGTGAAGCAACCCTTTCAGGTTTCCATGGGGCCATGGACAACAGCCACGTGGCAGCAGCTGTGTGGCCCTCACCTGTGCACCAACACACACATGCACACGCATCCCCCAGTTCTCAGTGGCTGGGCTCATTCCCCACCATCAGGGCCAAAGAGCGACAAGTCAACACATATGGTGGACAAAAACACACAAAGCCACAGCCGTCTGCAAACACACACATGGCTCCACACAGCCACGGTCTGTCTTCCTCAGACACACATACGCACATGGTACAAACAGATCAGTCTTCCTCAGACACCCGTGTACAGTATCTCTTCCCCCTCGCAGATATGCCTCGCCTGAGGCAGAGACTCGCTCTTTCAGCCTTCATATGTGCCGATTTCCTGAGACATATGCATACACAGAGGGCACACGCACCCAAAAGCACATTCTCCTTACACACTCAACTGTGCACACTACTGCCAGCCACGAGTCACAGTCTTGAGTAGTCAAGTGGAAACAAACACCAGTTCCTCCGTACAGATTCGGTGACATGGTCACACACAACTGGCATCAGCTGTGCACAGAGATGGCTGTCTGCACTGAAACATGCCCCAGGAGCATGTGTACACAGTATAAGTATCAATACCTAGAGTTCGTGTCAAGTCCCCAAGGTGCATCCTCCGTGCACATGCAACATACACACACACACACACACACACACACACACTACAAGCATATTCTTTCTATGGGATGAGTCTTCAAGTGGGGCAGAGAAAGAGGTGGGGGCGGACAGTGTCTCCTAAGAAAGCAGAGGTACTAGGGCAGCCTTGACCAGAGGCAGAGGGGAGGAGCAAGCCCCAGATGTACTTCCTGTGGCTCTGGCACAGGAAGGAGCTGTCACAGGTCACGAGGCTGGGGGTGGGGTCAGGGCATGAAGATGATTCAGGGTGTGGCTGGGTGTGGCCTTCCCAGGTACAGCCCCTGCCCATGCAGCAGGCCACTTCTCTGCCAGCCTAATGACACTGTCCCAAGGGCCTCCGAGCCCTTGGGAAGGGGGTGGTATCATGAAGAGATTTAGCACCAGGAGCTTCAGGTAGCACTTCCACACATAAGTTGGGGGCCCAGCAGGAGAAGAACATTGTGGATATCCAGCCTATGTCTGAGGGCCTTACTGGGCCACCCTGGTGCAGAGGCATCAGCTGGAAACCTGCCACCTGCCCTGGTGAAGGGCCAGGTGCACAGAGTTTTATGCATCTGCCAGACCCCAGAGCATTGCCAGGCCCCAGGCCACCCAGAGCACCCCACCCTAGGTACAGGGGTGTCAGTGAGACCCAGGAAACCAAAAACGTCTGGAGACAGAAGCAAGAAGCCTCCACCCCAAACTCCAGACCAGGGACTTGGAGGCGGCCGGAAAGATCACACTGCAGGGCTGGGCCAGCAGAGTGTGCAGGGGCAGGAGGGCAGAGGGGCAGTGTCTGGACAAGAAGAAGAACCCTGGAGCCTTGCCTGGGATGAGAGGGAGAAATCCCATGCCACCTCTGAGTTGGTCCCCCTCCTCCTCCACGGGGTCCCCACCTCAGCCAACCAACCTGAGGGATCCGTCCTGTCTTTCCCCTTCCTGCCTCTCCCCATGTGTCAGTGTGTGTGTGCATGTGTACCAAGCTGCACACTCAGGGTTGGTCAGCACAAGAAGAAGGGGTCCTGCCATGAGACCTGGAGGAGCTTAACTCACTCAGGACCACCTCTCCCTCCCCCACCATGGCCCCTCAGCCCTCAAGTCTGGGATGGAGGGGAGGGGAGCATCCCAGAACAGAGAACACATTTTGTTTTTCATTCCTCCCCTCAGATCATGGGGATTGATAATTAAATAAACCTGAAAGGGAGGAGAAGGAAGGAAGAAGCACAGGGCAGGGAGCCCGGCTGCCTCAGTCCTCATCCAGGGCCCTCACCCCAGTCCTGGCCCTGCCAGCCAGCCAGGACGGATGGCCATCTAGCCCTTACGTGAGGCCTCTGAGCCCTTCCCTGGGATCCCAGCCACAGAGGGTGTGGGGGCAGAAGGCAACAGGAGACCCAGTGCCGGGGCCAGCCCTTGGGGCAGGGGGCCTCTCCCACCCCATCAGGTGCCCAGCTGTACCCAGGCTCCCTCCGCCACCCCCCTAGCTGCCCAATCCCGACAAACCAGTTTGACTCAGCACAACAGGCAGGGCTACAATTTTCAAACTATGCAGGCCTGGTGATTCAGCCTCTTCATGCTGTTTAATTAGTGCAAGGCCGGTGGTGGAGGCCTTGCCCACGGCAGCTTTGGCTTTAGCTGGCTGCCGCTGAGGCCACAGTGGCGACGGCGGCAGCAGTTCTGGCGAAAGGGAAGGCAGCAATGGGCAAACTGGTTCCCCCAAATACCTGCTGCTGTCCCTCATCGGCAGCTCTGAAGTGCCAGCTCATGATACACAGAGACAGGGTGGGGGGCGCCGGAGGCAACTCAAACAAGTGAGCAACCCACAGGAACCCCAGCCCCTTGTCCCCTCTCAGCTGCCACCTCCTCAGTGGTCACTGCTGAGAAAGAGATGGACTCCTGCTCTGCCTCCTTCTCGGCTGTGAGAGGGCTGTGCGGCCCCCACCAATTATGATCTGGTAACTGCTTCTCTTTTCTCAAAAGGGTCTCTTCCCAACAGGGGCCTCCCCATCCTATCTTAGGTGTAAGGATCCTGTGGTCCAGGCCCCCTTCCTTATCCCACGGTCTGTTCCTGTCTGCTCACCTACTAGACCCTACTGCTGTACCACTTGTGGTCCTGGCAGGGAGAATGATCTTGGCTTGGGGGACTGGGGAACATCACTTGAAGGAGTGACCAACAAGGTGGCCCTATTTCCCTGTGACTGACGGTAAATCTGAGGGCAACTGGGGGAGGGGCGGGGGCGAGAATCAGAGGGCAAAGGGAGGAGTGTTTCTTCAACCAGGGAGGACAAGCAAGGACCCTGGCTCCGTCCCCAAATTGTTGAGATCCTCGGATGTAGTCCTGGTGAACCTCAAGTGTGCATGGAGGGAAGAGCAGCCAGATGCTAGACAGCATCTAACCAAGGGGGCCACGAGGGGCAGCACCCTCAGCTCCGGGGCCCTGGGCCTAAATATAATGACCTCCAGATGCAGAGAGCCAAAAGGCTTCCATAGGCCACGAGCAAACCAAATCCTGGCAAACCCAAATGGAAGGCTGGAGCGAGGCGGCTAGATCTCCAGCCCGTAAAGCTTGGGGGCTGCCACAGCCCAGGACCTCCAAGTCTACCCACCCCACCATTCAGGCTCCAGAACACGGGTGGGGGACAGGCAGGAGTCAGGGCCAGCTCTCTTCCCATCCCATCCCATCCCTCCCAGAGCTGAAGGGAGATGAAGGGGTGGGGGTGGGGGGCAACTTATTCCTCCTCAGACAACCTTGCCTGCCCCATCACTGCTTCCTCTAACCTCCCTCCGGCAGGGTAAGGGCACGTACCAGTTTCACTTGCATGGCTCCCCAAGGAGCAGACCCCAGGGTAAGAACAATGACAGCTAATCCTTGAATAACAATGGCTATGTGCGAAGCACTTTACACACATTAAGGATTCAATCCTCCTGACACCCCTGGGAGATGGGTGCTAGACCATCCCTTCTCCCAGGGAGGCAGAACTGGAGGGGGGAAGGTGGCCCTCTGGGCCGGGTCAGCACCCTGAGGCCGCTCTCTTTGCTTTCATTCTCACACACCCAGACAGAAGACGCGAAGGTCTGAGGTATGGCACAAGTGAAGGAGCTGGCGAAAGCCACACTTCGGAGGCACTGCTACTCAGGGGCACCTACACTGGCCTGGCCTCCCAGCCACGGGGCAGCCCTGGATCCCATCTCACAGCTGAGGGGGAGGGGCAGGACAGGGTAGGGGGCAATGGCCCTGCTGCCCTCTCCTTCGTGGGCTGCTACAGCTCATCAGGGCGGCCCCTCAGCTCCTTGGCCTGGAGGCCTGGAGGCCAGCTCTGAGCGACTGACGTGAAAAGGAGGAAGAAAGGGAGGGAAAACAGAAGGGAAGGAGGAAGGCAGGGGTGAGCCTCCTCAGGAAGCCCTTGCTCACCTGACCCAACCACACCCCCCCACCCCACTCTCGGTACCAGCACCCACCACACCCCACTAACAAGGGCCCTGGGGCCCGGGGGACACAGCCCCATGAGCATGTATGTGTGTGTCGCCTCTCCTGGGTTAAGACAGAGGCACAGACCTGGGAACTCCAACAGGCTCCCTGGCTCACACCCTTGAGGCAATCAACAACAAAGCCCCATGCCAGTTTCTCACGCCTGCGATCCTATCACACGCATGTGGGTGAGTGTGCGCAAGTGTGGGCGCGACCTCGGTGTGTCTGTCTGGATTTGCATGTGTCCAGCCGTGTGAATCGGTCTGTCAGCACCAACAGGCTCAGAGATAAAAGGGGGTCGTTTTTTCCCCTGCAGAAAAACAGAAAGCACCAGAAGATGTCTTTCTCTCAGAACTGAGTTCTTTTTTTCCCTTTCAACCTTTAAGTTTACCGACTGTGAACATACGAACAAACCAAGTTTCACAGAATTCCTGTTTTTGTTCCTGAAGGAAGAAAGTGACTGGATCTGTTAAAGATGCCAAAAACAAGTACTGCCTATATTCCAGTTTACCCCAAATTTCTGTGATGTCTTTTCCTCCACATTAGGGAAGGTTTTCCTTCCCTCATTTAATGGCCCCCAAATCTTTGGAAACCGTGTGTGTGTCTATTGTTTGTGACGGGTGTCAGTGCCTCCGTCCCCTGCAGGCTTGTGTCAAGCGGCATGTGTGTGTGCTCTCCCACCAGGGCCAACAACACTCGGGCTGTTCATCCAAGTACAGGCATTTGGAAGTTGGAGGTACCCCCTCAGCCCCAGTCTTGGCAGGTTTCACGGAACCCACTGAGAAGGCCCGCCTTTTCCCACCGGCTCATGGGGAACACACCGGGCTCCGGAGCTCCCTGGAGCAAACCCCACCACTTCAGGGGTTCAATGGAGACCCGAGCACTCGGGGTGTCCTGCTAGAAGGCGGAGGGGGAGCCGCAGATCAGCGTGCAACGGCCGCGCGCACAGCATTCATGTGTAATTGGCGCTCGGTAAACCATAAACAATAACAGGCCCCTGTCTCTCCACCCCCGCAGCCATCCCCGGACAAAGCGGGGTGCACGCTCTCACCCTCTCACAGTTAACTCCAATGGGTTCCTAACCAACGCCACCCCCCAACCTGGGGAGACCCGCTTCGTCCCCACCTGCCTCGGCCCCGCAGCAGCCTCAGAGCCCCCCCCCTTGCCTGGTGGGTCGCCCACACTCGCTCGCCTCCGGGAGGTGCCGAGAACGCCGCTTCTCTGCCGTGAGCTCGAGGTACTCCCACAGAAGCTCACGGGGGGCCACGACTTTTGAGGACGCTCGATCCGAGTCGAGCTGCCCGCGATCCCGCAACCCGTGGACCGCCGGCCGCGGAGCCAGCTCCTCCGAAGCGGCTCCGGGGGCGTCCTCTCGTCCCCATCCTCCGACCCCTGGAGAGAGCGCCGGTGGGGGAGCCTCCTCCGACGTGCGCCCAGCGCGCATCGGCCCCACACCGCGGGCCCTCTCCGGCCCACGCTGGGGCGACCCCGGCCCCCTTAACCCTTGGACGCGCCCCCTGACGCCGCTCACCTTCGAGCGCCCGGCAGCCGGCGGGCAGCAGCAGCGGCAGGAGCAATAGTGGAGGGAGCAGCGGCAGGAGCCCCGGCGGCGGCGGCGGCGGCGGCGGGCGGGTTCGGGCCATGGCCGGGGCGGGCTCCGGGAGCCGCGCCGGGCCGCGCCGGGCCGCGCCGGAGGGGCTGCGGGCACCTGGGGGAGGGTCCGCTCGGCGGGTCCAGAGGAAGGCTCGCGCACGGTGCCAGGAGATCCGGGCAAGGAGGGGGTGCAATCCAGGCGGGCGGCGCTGGGACCGAGGCGGCACCCTGAGCCGGGCGCTGCTAGGGGATGCGGGCAGGTCGGTCCCGCGGGAATCTGGACGGACCGGTCCAGGAGGATCCTGGGCGCTGGAGAGCTCGGAGCCGGAGGACTCGGGGAGGCGGGCCGGGGCGGCAGGGCGCAAGTGGTCGTAGTTCGGGCTGCACAGTAATCCGGCGGTCCGCCGCGGGCCGGACTCGGCTCCGAGGCTCTGGGCGCGCGCGCCGTCCGGGGTCCGAGCAGGGACCCTGCGGCGCCGCTCACGTACTCACTTCTGCTGCCCCCACCGCTGGCGCGGCCGCTCTGGGCGAGAAGGGCGGGACCGGCCGCCTGCCTGTCGACTCCGCGGCCCCGCCCCCAGCCCCCGGCCGCCCACTCACAGACCGCCAGGCTCCCTGGTTCCGCCTTGAGAGCACTGTGCTGGTACTCAGCTGGTGTCGTCTGTATCAGGCCCACCCTCAGGGACTTCAAGGCCGGAGTGGGCGGGGCCAAGGAAAAGATGAATTAGATTGGGCGGAGCGATACTGTCCATCAGAAGGAGAACCCCGCCCCCTGTCGCCCATTGCGATTAGTTACCGAACCAAGTCCCAGGAGGTGCCATCTAGATACAACGAGCCGGAGGCGCCCCCGTGTGGCCTGCACGAGCCCAGGGACGCCCCCACGTAGCTGTCTTTTTCTCCAGGCACATCCAGACCCTAAACTCAGTTTAGGCACTACCAGGGAGCGCCCACCACGACATACCCTGCGATCAGGGCCTTCTCACTCGTTTATTTATTCATTCGTTCATTCAGTTGTGTATTCATCTTTCTTTGAGCCAAAGACTCTAGTAACTGCGGGCACTACAGCAATGAGTAACACAGAGGCCGGTGTTCTCACGGAGCTACTTCAGTGGTGGAGGCAGGTGTGAAATCACAGCAGTGTGTGACAGGTATTATTCTGGAGGAGCACATGTGAGGGGGACGGCTATGTCTGGCCCTGAGGAAATGACATTCAAGCTGAAATATGAAAGATGAGTAGTAGCTGAAGGATGTGTGTTTGGGGAGGGGGAGGTGGCCGTCTCAGGAAGAGCAAGCACACTTTGTGTGAAGTCCTAGGGGCAGGAGAAACCAAGATTCATTGAAGGAATCTGAAAGAAGTTCAAAACATCTTGAGTGTAGAGTAGAGGCTGAGACGGGCTGAGAGGAGGCTTAGAAGTAGGTGTGGGGGACCAGAGGAATTTTTTTAGACTCATAAAGCCTTCCAGAGAGCTAGGGTTTGAAGGAGAGGCATTACTTTATCAGGTTAGCATGGCTGCTCTGGGAAGGAAGAATGGAGGAGGCAAGGTGGAAATAGGGAGATCAGAGAGGAACCTATGCAGTGGTCAGGTAGAGGAAGGTGGTGGCTGTGGGGATGGAAAGAAGAGGGCAGATCTCAGATATTTTAGGAGGCAGAGTTCACAGGATTGGTGATTGAGTGGTTGAGAGATATGTGGCAGGCGGAGACATCAAGGAGAACCCCCAGGTTTCTGGATTGGCCAAATGGACTTCTACCCCATTTGCTTAACAAACATTTACAAAGTGCAATAAACACTCTGAAACAATAGATCTTGTTTATTAAGAGGTAGATATTATAGCCTTATTTTGACAAACAAAACTGACATCTAGAGAGGCTTAGTGACTTGCCCCAAGTCACAGTGCTAAAAAGTGGCAGGGACAGAATTTGAATCCAGGGGTGTGTAGCTTTTAGGCTCACTCACTCCTCTTCCTCAGAGACCTAAGGATCACCTAGGTGCTTGTTAAAAACTCAGAATCCTGAGCCACCCACTCTGCCTAGGATCTTGGGACTTAGAATCTCTGGGGCATGGGACCCAGGATTCTGCATTTTAAATAAGCATTCCAGGTGATGCTGATGCACACTGACGTCTGAGAATCTGTCGCCATGCAGTCTCTTGTCCTAACTGGAGAAACATCCCTCCATGGTCCCTCCGAGAGCCTTCCCCAGCTATCCTAGGATTTCTGGGGACAGAGAGTGAGAGATCAGATTCTAAGTGGCCTCAGAAGCAAAATGGTCACACTTACTCCTCTGACCACGAAGTACCCTAGATCCCATCCTGGAAGCACCATGAGGATAAATGAGGTCATGGATCCAGCGCTCAAGCACACTGCTCTGAGAGAGGTCAGTCCTCTGGCCAGAGACAGAGGCATGGGTGGGTACCTGGGGCTAGAGTTGGGGTGGGGTGCCATGAGACAGAGGCCCAGATTCCATTCCCACCTCCCAGACACTTCTGCCTCCAGATCTGTTCTCAAGTCCTAGAGACTTCCAGCAACATCATTCAAGACTCTAGACCACAGAGAGGATCTTGGAGATCATCTTATGCAACTCCCCCATTGTAGAGCTGGAAAGCCCAAGGTCCAGAGATGGGACTGCTTGCCCTCCAGTCCCCTCTGCCCTGGGGTGCTGGTTGGAGTTGAGCGGGGTAATATTTCAGCAGGTGGCCTGGCAGCAACACCTCCCAGCTGAAGCCCCACTCGTTTGTAAGGCGGATCTGTGAGGCCGGCACTCCTGTTTACTCAGCATCTGTGCCAGGCTACGCCTCGCCCTGGACAAACACAGCCTGGCAAGCGGCAGGGTCCAAGCTCCTTTGTTCTTGGGACTGATAGCAGAGGCAGCAGGGCCGGCGGGTAACAGAGGGCCCGTCCTCACCGGATGTTGGCACCATGGTTCCCACGGGAATGCTTTCCGATCAAGAGGCCGACAGGCTGGAGCGCACCGGGTACTGGCTACACCGGCCTGGGGCAGAAAGGTGACCACCTGGCAACAGAAGGGATGTGAGAGGGGGGCAGGTGGAGGGATGCGGACTGAAAGCCAGGCCAGATAAGGAGGGCTGGGACACGACCATCTCTTCAGGACCAGGTGGGCAGAAGGTCCTAACCCTCTTATCTTTCCAGGCTAAGGAAGTGCCAAGGAACCCAGGAAGCAGGCTCCGACCTTTGATTTGGAATGCAGGCAAGACGTCCAGACTGAGATCAAGGCGCCTCTCTGAGCCCATCATCCTTTGCCCATTTGAGTCTAGGAGGAAGCTCAGTGTAGAAGCAAGTCTGGGCTTTGGCATCATAGGGACCTGAGTCCAAATCCTGGCTCAGCCACTTACCAGCTGGGGGACTTATAATAAGAAGGTGAGCCTTTCAGGGTCCAAGTATCTATAGGAATTATGGAATGAGGGTGGGCTGATAATCAAACCTCTCCTGCAGGGCAATTATGATGCTCTGGCCACAGGACCAGGAGCACTGCAGAGGGCTGATAAATGGTTCCCCATGCTAATTAATGCCCAGTCCCCAGAACCACTCTGGAAACACAGTCAGTTTGGGGACAACTAGAGGAATGTGTGTGCATCGAATTGGGACTTCATGCCCCTGTGGCCATGACCAACTCCAGATTCTGTTTTAAAAAGATAATAAAACTGTGTTCCTGAGGTTGTAGGTTGGTGATAGTTGCAAGAAAGACAAAACTGAGAGGAGAGAGCTTGGGGGCAGTAAATGGTGGTGGGATTGGTTTGATGAGTGCTTTTTGGGCTTTGAGCAAGGACCAGGTTAGAGGCAAGGAGACCAGCAAGGAGGCCACAGGCAAGACTTGATGGTGACAGGGCTGGGGTTGTAGCTGGGGTGGTCTGAGCAATAGGGTGGCTGGTCATTTATGGGAAGAGAAGGAAAGACTTGGGGAAGAGCAATTTGTTTAGGGGGGAAGGGCGTTGGGGAGTAAGGGTGTCCCTGTGGACTCGCTAAGTTTGGGAGGCCTGTCAGCCACTCCCACTTCCTCCACTGACCCCCTCCTTTGTTATCTAAGCAGCCTCAATTTTGGTCTCTCTCTGTCCTTTGGAGGACCCACCTCAGGACCTTTGAACTGGCTGTTCCCTCTACCTGGATGCTCTTCCTCCAGCTTTTACAGAGCTGCCTCCTCTCAGAATTTAGGTCTCCACTTAAATGTCACCTCCCTGAGCACTTCAGTCTCCTCCCTCTTCCCCCACATCATCACTGTCTATCCTATTGCACTATTTTATTTTCCTTCTACTACTTGGCCCTAGCTGAGATTATATTATTGAGTCATTTGTTTACATGTATGTTGTCTGTCTCCCATTCCAGAATGTAAACTTCCTGAGGGTGAGGGCTTATCTTATTTACCACTGAATACCCAGTGTAAGGACCACAGTCCTGCATGAAGTAACTTCTCAGTAACAATTTACTAAATGGATCAGTAAGCACAGCAAATATGTGGTACTCATGCTGCCACGTCCTCTTCCCAAGCCTGGGGCAGACATGGCTCATCTATCATGGACTGTCCTCAACGTGATGATGCAGACAGCCCTTGTCAATCCATCAGAGCTGGCCCAGGAAGTCAAACTATGCCATCCCTGTAGTGAACAAGGTCCCCTGCTTCCCACCCATGTGACCTGTGTGAGTCTGTTAAAGCTCCTTGGGCCTCAGTTTTCTCATCTGATGTCTCATCCAGGATGTCAGGGAGTCCTTCCACCCCTCCTCTGTGGACTGGGCCTCCAGGCTAGAGCCTGATGCCACGTACAGACACCAGATGCTCCCAGACAGGGGGCTCCGTGCCCGTCTTTCTCTTCACTCCTGCACTCTTCTCTCCCTCTGTTCCCCCCATTTTCTCACCAGCCCCAGAAGGCGAGGCTAGAAGGGACCTTTGACACTTGGTCCAACAAAACCCTCATTTTCAGATGAGGAAACTGAACTCAGAGAAGGAAAGTCAATGGAGCCAGAAATCCAACAAAGACTAGTTGTCCACACCCAGTGCTTTGGCAGCAGCCATCCCTTTCCCCCAATCCCTGTGGGGCCTGGGCACTCGCCGCTGTCAGCACCTCCTCTCCACGATGGGGAGCTGGGGGCTGCAGCTTCTTTGGAACCGGGCATGTTCCCAAGCCCCAGGAGGCAGGCAGCCTGGCTTCTCTCCAGGCCCTGGGCAGTTGGCGGAAGAAGGATGCCCCGTGGCTTCCTGGCTCCTTCCACCACTTCCGAGCCGCCCATTCAAAGGAGGTGAGAAAGGTGGAGCCTCTTCCTCCACAGTTGCTTTCGGAAATTGCCTCGGGTTGTTTGGGCCCGGGCGAGGCTCTTAGCTGTTCCAAAGCCAATTAATGCCTTGTTGGCAGCTTCCCCCCTTCATCTTCCTCCCATCCAACCTGGATCATCCCCTCCATTCTCTTGAAGCTATTCTGCAGCGGTACCCTCTCTGACAAGAGCTCCGTTCTGGCTTCCCTTGAGGAAGGGTGGAGGAGGAGATGGATGGGTATTGACTAAGGCTCACTGTGATCTTAAGTGGAGGTGCTTTAAACATCTCCCAGAGAGGGGGACGCTTCTGCTGCCTCTGAGCCTGCCTGTGCAGCTCTTGTTTGCAAACTGTCTTTTCTTGTGGAGAAGCCGCACTTCCTTTTCTAGGAGCTATTTGGGGAAACACTAACGTTTGAGGGAACAGAGAGCCAGCTCCCTGCTCCAGAGGACAGCGAGGACCCAGAGGGATCCAAAGTGCTAATTAAGGACCAATGCCCATAGACTTTTGGGGGGAGCTAAAAAATGGAAAAGACTGGAGCTTTCATGTTTAATAAGGAAGGAGGGAATAGCAGACTAAGGGAAGTTTGTAGGGAGACAGATTTTAACTTGATGTTTGACATTTCAGCCCATTTATTGAACTGTCACTGTGTGCCAGGTGTGGGGGACAACAGTGAGCCAACAGACAAGGCCCCCATCCTCAGGGAGATCACAGTCAGAGAAGGAGCAAGGCGAGGGTCAGGCAATCACAGCACAAACCATCCAGGACACTACGGAGCATGGGCCTAGACACGGGCACCTTGCCCCCCTGCCAAGGAGAACCCCGTGACAGTAGTCATGGAAGGCTTCCTGAGGAGGCAGACATGGAGCTGAGACAGGGCTGAGGCCTGGAAAATGAAGAGTTGGCCAGAGAGGATGACAGAGGGGTTCTCAGCCCTGGACTCACATTGGAATCGCCTGGGGAATTTCTAAAAATGAAAGATGCCCACCTCCAGGGATCCTGACCTGGGCCAGAGCCTGGGCACTGACGGGTTTTAAAAGCTCCCCAGCTGGATCTGATGTTAGGGAGAGATAGGGAGAACCACCAAATCATAAAGTATGCGGGGGGTGGTGGGGGACAGTGCAGGAGTCTGCGGTGGGGTCAGCAGTGGCCACATTGCAGACGGTTTCACCAGCTGCATTAAGGAGTTTGGTGTTCAGCCCAAGGGAGGTAGGAAACCCCTGATGGGCTGTAAGGTTTCAAGCAGAGGAGTAAGTCAATCACATTTGCTTTTTAAAACAAAACTTTTTGATCTAGCATTTCCCCTCCTCCCCTATCTGATGTGGTAGGATCCCTAGAGAAGCCCACTCAGGACTACCGGGGTCCATGGGACCTGCTGGGAGCTCTTCTTTCTTCTGTACACTAGAGGCCTTCACCAGGCCCTGCCTCAGGTCTCTGGGCAGCGTGGGTCCTTTGTCCCTTCCTCAGGTGGGGAAGGGTCCTGGGAATGCCCGGCCCCTTCTCCCCGCTTGCCCCTGCTCCCCAGCATCTGCCCAGGGACTGGCTCTGGCCAATTTCATCCCAGGCTTCTTTCCCAGCCCAGCCAGAAATGGGCCCGGATCTCCTCCAGGGTTCCAGCAGGCACAGTACAAGTGAGGCATTTTCTTCTCCATGTTTTCTGAAGCTGCCACTCTGGGGTCAGACCTAGCAGCTTTTTCCTTCTTGGAATGCATTTTGTCAGGCTTGTCTGGGTGCCTGCAGCGATTCACAGAATCCTCCACGTACCTCCTGCTCCCAGCTGGAAGGAGAAAGCACAGGGAAAGAAAGAAGGGCCTCTGGGGCCAGCCCAGTAGCGCAGCGGTTAAGTTTGCACGATCTGCTTCTCAGCGGCCCGGGGTTTGCCGGTTCAGATCCCGGGTGCAGACATGGCCCAGCTTGGCACGCTATGCTGTGGTAGGCGTCCCACATAGGAAGTAGAGGAAGATAGGCACGGATGTTAGCTCAGGGCCAGTCTTCCTCAGCAAAAAGAGGAAGACTGGCAGTAGTTAGCTGAGGGCTAATCTTCCTCAAAAGAAAAAAAGAAAAGAAAGAAGGACCTCAGAGTCGGACAGACCAGGTTAGAAACCTGACCCTATCTCATATTAGCTTTGTGACTTGCTTGAGCAAGTCACTTCATCTCTCTGATTCTCCATTTCCGTATTTCTAAAATAATGACACCAACCTCATGGGACACTTGTGACCATTAAATGAGAAAAATATGTAAAAGCCTGAATGGAGTACCTAGCACACAGTAGGTCTTCAATAAATGGTAGTGCCACTTGCTATTATTAGTTAATGTTAATTATTATTATTACTAGTGCTGGGCGCTCTGCTAAACTACAGAATTCCATTGAGTTTTAGTGTCCCCTTTTGTAGAATAAGGAGATGTGGCACCCAACTTGTAGAGTTGCTGTGAATACAACACGAAGACAGTTTGAGCGACTGTTACTCATGGGCCAAGAAAATGCTGAATATCTAACAGGCCCCTCAGACCTTCCGTCCCACTCAGTTATGGAGGTTTACACCACTACTCGCTGGCAGATTGACAGGGGCCTTTCAAAATGCATCAGGATGAAGCTCAGGAACTGTCATAACAGCACCATCATGTGGCACACAGTGTGTGGATTCTGCACACAAGAGCAAAGCCTGGGGTTTGCATTGTATCAAATGCTCTAAGACAGATCCTCCCGGGGACAAATCTTCACCAATGGTGACTGTAGGGTGGAAGCCAGCTCTGGTTTGTGCATTTCTTCCTTCCTTCTTTTCTTCATTCACTGAGCAGGCCTTAAATGAGGTGAAGGGTCTAGTAGTTAGAATTTGACCAGAGGACCCAGGAAGGGCCAAATCTAGCCCTCCAGTCTTCCCTTTCCATAAAGTTCCCAAGGCTATGAGGATAAAAATAAATGAGAAACCAATATGGCACTTTATTATTAGCTGGTGAATGCTTCCCACTCCCCCCGCCCCTCCCCACTTTGAGCAGCTAGGGCACCTCCTTCAGCCTCACAGCCCAGACCGGGGCCTTACCAGGGGCTACTGGCCAGATGAGGAGCCCTTTCAAGTGCCCTGGTACTCATGTGGAAATATGGGAGAGGAAAAGATGCCAGCCTGCAGGAGAGAGCCCAAGCTGTCTTATTGATCCAGTGGCACAGGCGAAGGAAGCAGAAGAAGATTGTCGATTGTGGGTGGGTTTAATACACTGTAACCCTGTCCCTATCTGGGCCTTGGAAACTGACCAAGTAAATCAGCATCTCTGGAAAGGGGGGAGGGGCAAGGAGAAGGGAAGAGAGGTTCTCCACCTCCTGCAGAATACAACAATGAGCGAGATAGGCATGGCCCTGCCTTCAAGGAGCTTCCGGTCTAGCAGGGAAAATAATTACTGATTAAGTTATCATAATATGTAAGAAGTGCAGCGCAGAAGAAATGTGCGATGTTATAAAGCATGCTCTGGAGGCCCAGCAAGGCTGTGCTCAGGCAATGCTGCGGACGCTGGAAAGTTAAGACTCAGTTACCCGTCAGGCAGGGTGGGGAGATGGGGCGGGGCAAGAAGAGTCAGAAAGAATCGTACTGATGTGCTGTAATGAATGAGATACCTTCCCCAATATCTTCTCAGGAAATTGCAGAGCCCAGGAAGTATTCTGAACTACCCCTGAATGCTGAGTTCCCCAGGCTCCATCCTCAGACCTTTGTCGGTCTCATACCACACAGTGCCCTGGGGGACACCAGCTCTGCCTACAGCTCTTTCCCATTCTCCAGACCCCATCTGTCCACTGGCTCCTGGACATCTCCATCTGGGTGTCTTTCGGGCGCCTCAAATCCAACATGTCCAAAATTCTACTCTTCTCCCTTCCACCCCCAACCCCACCTCTTCCTCCCTCTGCATTCTGTATGTCGGCGAAGGGCAGTTCCATCCACCAGGTGCCCACACCAGGAACCTGGGTGTCTGCACAGACTTCTCTCCTTCCTTCTTTCATACACCCTATTAGTTATGAATCATGACAGATTTTAGCCACTTAACATTTCTTTGCATGCTTTTCAGTCATTCATGTCCTCCAATCCATCTGAGCCACTGCCTGGGTATAAGTTAGTCCTTCCTTTCCTGCCTGTTTGATTGCCATTACCTTCTAACTGGTCCCCAAACTCTTAACCACTGTTATTCTGTTAAGTTTCTGTTGGTGATCAAGCGAGGTGCCCCCACCAGTCACCCATCCCTTCTATAGAGATTGAGAGTGTGGGCTCTGCAGTCAAGCAGGTTGGGTTTAAGTCCTGTCACACACCCTCAGTGTGACCTTGAGCAAGTCATATAACCTCGTTAAGCCTCAGTCTCCTCACCTGGAAATGGAGATAGTGACAGCACCTAGGTGGTACACAGCCACTGTTTTTGTCTGCCCCCATATACTTCCTTCTTCCCACCCTTCCTTTGGGTGACACGCCCCTCCTCCACTCCACATGGCGGGGTTGCCCATCACAGAACCCGATCCCCGATCACAGGGGTGGCCATTGGCCCAGGTCAGGCCAGACAGAGCCTTCTCCTGGGAACTGGACTCTTGAGAGAAATCCCAAGGACTGAAGGGAACTGGTGCTGAGTTGGCGGAGCAGCGCCCTCTAGACAGAGTCCATACACAGCCATGGCAAGCTCCAGTCCTGTCCCAATCCATCCTAGAGCCTGGCTGTTCCTCTTTTCCTTCAATTCTGTGAACTATCCAATCTTTCTCTCTTCCTACCTCCTCTCTCCCTCTCTTCCTTTCTCTGCTTAAGTTAGGGCCTGTTTCTGACCCTAAATTCTAAAATCTACAAAATAGCACTATTGCTAGGACGAAATGGGGCCATGCCCATCAAGCCCAGTTCCAAGAATGTTAGCTGTTGAATGATGGCCACCCACCCAATGATGGCCCACTCACGGTGGCCCTTTCAGTGGACCCTGGGCAGCCAGTACATGGTGAGCCATGTGAGGGCAGGAGTTGTGTCTGGTTTGCTGACCTCTGACCCCTCTTGGCCTGCATGGTGTCTGGCATTTAGTAGGTCCTCAATAAACATCCACTTACTGTTGACTGATGTTCAGAGTCTGCGTATATAACTACTTGCTGTTCTTGTGGAGGAGATGATCCTTATAAATCCTGGCCAGGCCTAACCTCCTTCGGCCATGGTTATTAGAGGTACTGGAGTCATCCCTCACAGGAGCAGTCCTGGTCTCCAGGTCTGACTCTGCCTTCCTCGAAATTCCTCAAGCCTTCAGTGCTATTTCTCTGGATGTCTGTGATTTTTGTCTTTTCAGGATCACCTCAATTTCCCTACTTTGGGGAACTGCTTCTCTCCCAGTCCAATCGTATGATTCTAGTGCACCCTTTAGTCAGCGGACCCCACTCCATGGCCCCAGGGGTGATCAAAGAACTAGGGCGAGACCATGGCCCCAGGGGTAATCGAAGAACTAGGGCGAGACCATGGAGCTGCCATCATTTCCCAGAGCTGAAATGCTGTGAATGGGGGCTTGCTGGTAGCCATCGTTGGCAGACAGTCTGGAGATGACGACAATCTGTCTGCATAACAGAAAATGAGACAGAGAAGAAATGCAGAAGGCAAAAAGAGACTTGACAATATCATTTGAGTTCCTCTATCCAGTCTGTTTCTGGGACTGACCCCCTCTAGGTGAAGGATTGACTCATTTCCTCATTTAACAAACTTCTATTGAGTTCCTAGTGCATGAAGGGGAATACGGAAATAAGGAAGATACTGTCACTGTCCTCGAGGCAGTAATTGTGCTGTGACAGGCATGGACACACACACACACACACACTCATAGTGGATAATGGAGGAGGCACAAAAGAAAGTACACTACCATCTGGGCCAAGGCGGGGTGCGGGCAGCTCAACAAAGACTTCGTGGAGGTGGTGACCCCCAGAGGAATCTTAAAATGCCACTGGTAGGAGTGATCCTCAATGGGTCCACTCTTCAAAGTACGAGGCTAGGCCGCCCGGGCTGCTCAGTTGGAAATCCTTTGTGGACTTATTTCTAAGGATAAGCCTTTGTCACATGAGCATGCTGCTAAGCTGGAGGCCTTCATTGGGAGGTGACACAATGCTGGAAAGGAACCACTGCAGGCTGATGCCCTGAGCTGTCTCCACCACAGACCTCCCATTGTGTTCTGTCATTTCCTCTGGAAGTTTTAATTTTGGAAGGCCGCCCTGACCTACCTCTTCAGGTTGATCAAATGGCACAGTTATCTACCTAGGATCCCAGATTGTATTGAACTGAATGGATGGGAGTGGGGGGCTGTCTAGAAAAGAAAGTGCCAAAGGGAGTCCAGCCATCCACAAGCTGTTAGCTGGAGCCGGCTGCCCACAAAGGATCCCTTTGTTATTCCAGGAGGTGTTGTCACAAGAGCTTGGCCACAACTCACGAAGCACATCCAGGAACTGTTTTCATGAAAGGGCTGGCAGGGAGCACTGTCTGGTGGCCTGGAACGGATTCTGATCTTGAGGAGACCCGGAGGGGAACACCGCCAGGCTGCCCGGCACCACCTGCCCCTGAAGCTGGCTGTCCCATGGGCAGTGACCAAGAAGCATGGCCAGAACTCCACAAAATGCCTTCTGGGCTGTGGTCAGCTCCCTCTCTGAAAGGTTCTGAGAGCTCCTACTTCCATCCTAAACCTTGTTGTTGCAGAAACAATTGCAACTCTTCCCTTATAATTTGCAACACACTGCAGCCCTCAATCATATCCATCTTGACCACAGCAGAGTGTCAGAAATCTTTGGAAAGGAAATTGATCTGAATTGCTACTCTTATAGCTAGAGTGACTGTATAATTTATCTTTCAAACCTAAACACTTTGAAAAGTCATAGGAGGCACTGGGACAACTGGCATGAACTTGGACCAGCCCAGGCAAACCTAGAAGTCTGGGCTCCCTATTTCTTCCCTTGAACAAAAGGTGAAGACAAAAGGATGGTGCCTTGAAGCAGATTGTTGGTGGAGATGGCAACCAGCCAGTCCAAATTCCTTGATGTCTCTCACTCCATGTTTCATAGCAGGATGTTCTGAGTTAATCATGGCACAGCTTGCCTTAGCGACCTCCATCCAGACTTTGCTGAGGACGCACTAGCCAAGAACATAGTCTAGATGCCTTCCCTGTGTAACTGTTCTTCTGTTGTTCTCGGAGGCTGTGAAGCACAGAATAAGAAGGTAAGCTTGTACGTGAAAGATCAAGCAACACCAAGTGTGGGAGAGGGCACAGAGCCACAGACACTCTGGCACACTGCATGAGGGTGAACTGCACAGTGAACTGGAGGAGCACAATGCCCTCGGCCGAGTAATTCCTCTCCTGAGTGTACACCGTGTGAAACTCTCACATGTGTGCAGAAGGATACCTGAACAAAAACGTTTGTAGCAGCACTGACTAGAAGAGTAAAAAACTGAGCGCAATCTAAAGGTCCATCAACAGAGTTGTGGATTGTGGAAAGTGATGACAAAAACAAATCATCCAATTAAAAGACGGGCAGAGGATCTGAATAGACATTTTTCCAAAGATGACAAACAATTGGCCAACAGGTACATGAAAAGGTGCTCAACACCACTAATCATAAGGGAAATGCAAATCAAAACCACAATGAGATATCACCTCTTGCCTGTTAAAATGGCTCTTATCAAAAATACAGGAAATAACAAGCATTGGCAAGGATGTGGAGAAAAGGGAACTCTTGTGCACTGTTGGTGGGAATGTAAATTGGTGCAGCCACTATGGAAAACAGTATGGAGGTTCCTAAAAAAATTAAAAATAGATCTGCCATATGATCCAGCAATTCTGCTTCTGGATATTTATCCAAAGGAAACAAAATCACTGTTGAAAAGATATCTGCATCCCAATGTTCGTGGAAGCTTTATTTACAATCGCCAAGACATGGAAACAACCTAAGCATCCACTGATGGATGAATAGATAAAGTAGATGTGGTGTATATGCAAAGGAATATTTTTCAGTAAAAAAGAGGGAAATCCTGCCATTTAGGACAACATCGATGTTCTCTGAAGGCATTATGTGAAGTGAAATAATTCAAACAGAGGAAGACAAATACCATATGATCTAAATTATATGTGGAACCTAAAAACAAAAAAACCCTAACTCATACATACAGAAAGCAGATTAGTGGTTGCCATAGGGTGGGGGCAGGGGGCCAGTGAAATGGGTGAAGGGGGTCAAAGGTACAACCTTCCAGTTATAAGGTAAATAAGTCCTGGGCATGTAATGTACACCATGGTGACTGTAGCTAACAATATTGTATTGTATATTTGGAAGTTGCTAAGAGAGTAGATCTTAAAAGTTCTCATCACAAGAAAAAAAATTGCAGCTATGTGTGGTGATGGATGTTAACTAAACTTATTATGGTGATCATTTCACAAAATACACAAATCAAATCATTTTGTTGTACCCCTAAAACTAATACAATGTTATATGTCAATGGTATCTCAATAAAAAATAATTAAATAAAAAGTGAAGATAATACATAAATTAGACACATATGTATCAACGTGGATAAATGGCAAAAACAATTTTGAGAGAAAAATGCAAGTGGCAAGAGAATTTCTTTACTCTGCCTCTTACTTAGAAAAGGTTCTAAACATGCACTAGGATGCTATGTACCATTTATGAATTCTTGCCTATATGGTAAAGGTATATAAAGATGCATGAAAATGATAAACACCAAATTCCGGACAGCGGTTGGAGAGGAGAGAGGGAAGGGGGCCAGGAGGGGAATACAGAAGCTTCAACTGGGTCTGTAATATTTTATTTCTTAAGCTAGATGGCGGGTAAGCAAGATGCATTCTAGTCTCTCCTGAGACAGGTCTGCATTCTAATTCCAGTCCAGCACTAAACTTAAGTTGCCTTAGACACACTCCTTAACCTCTCAGTGCACCCATTTCCTTCTCTGGAATGGGAGACTCATAGTACCCACTTCATAGGGTGGCTCTGAAAACCCTTTCATAATGTTTTATAAGGATTTATTGTGTTCCCTACACACATAAAGGTGCCGTCTTGGCTCCTTTTGCAATAAACTCTGATTGCAGGTGTTCCAGAAATGGAAACTTGACTGAGCAGGTGCCCACAACTGTTCCCGTGGCCTGGGGTACAGCTGGGTCTGTGTAATGTGCCCATTTGCAAAAACACTCTGCTCTTGCCCTGGCGTCCTCTGGCCAGGTACACCGCTCAAGAAATCTCTCCTTGTCTCCCTCCCTCTCCCTCCCTCCTCCCTGGTCCTCCCTCTCATTCACAGGACTGGAGAGGTAGATGCCAGAGTCACACAGCTGTCAAGTGCCAAAACTGGGATGCTAATGCAGGTGTCTCAAAGATGAAGCTCTTCCCAACTAAGCAAGGGGTCCACAGCCTTAGTCACCTTAGAGCCACCTGGGGAGGTTTAAAAACCACCAAAGTGTGGGCCCCTCGTGCAATCTCAGGGTACCACAGCCACACGGCCCCCTGGGTGATGCTGATGCCCAGCTGGAGCTGAGGTCTCACACACTCCAGTCCCCGTGCACTCCGCCCTTACCCTTACCCACCAGTCCAAGCATCTCTGAGGTGTTGTTACCATTAGCCAGCCCTGCCCCGCTAGCCCATGAACTTCTTGACAGCAGAGTTTGCCCCTTCCTTCTTTAGGACCCCAACATACAGCACAGTCTCCAGCATACTTTTAGAAGGGTGCTCAGAACACTGCAAGAGGGAAGACCTGAGACAAAGAAGAGGAAGTTTCAGGAGGCAGACCAACTTGGCCAGCCTGACACTTGAAGTGTCCACCAACCAAAAATGCTCCCCATTGAGTATTGAGCTCCTTGCTGGAAGATGTGTTTAAGAAGGAGCAGAGGCTGACACTTCCTCAAGAGCTCCTGCCTATGTGCAGATTCTATATGTTTATCTCACCACCACCAGGAATGTGGGAGTTTCTTCCTCCTGTTTCTTACTCCCAGGGACTCGGAGTTCTGGTGCAGGAAGGCAAAGGGGAGATCACCTACTCCAGCCTCCAGCCAGCCCCATGCAGAATCCTCCAAGCAGCAGTTCTGCACTCATCGTCGGGACCTTACCCTCCTGGGGCAGACAGCATGGACAGCTTTGATTATTAGAAAATCTCTCCCTGGCTTGGGTCAAAATTCACACTCTGAAACTCCTTCATTTGGTCCTGGGTCCGCCCTCTGGAGTGGCATCATTCTTTCCTTCCACACACAGGGTCTTGTAGGCCACAGGAAGGAGTTTGGATTTAACTGTAAGCAAAATGAGGGACAAATGAAGCATTATTAAAGAGGTGACAACATGATCTGATTTCTGACTTTAAAAGAACTTTCTGGTACTGTGTGGAGTCTAGATTGTAGTGGAGTAAGAGCAGAACCTGGGCGGGTAAGCTGGGAGGCTATGGGGATGACTCAAACAGGAGCTGAGATTGGCTTGGGCACTGGTCTGGCAGTGAGGATGGATCTGGAATGTGTTTTGGATCCAGAACCAACAAGACCTGCTGATGGATGAGATGTGGGTGTGCAAGCATCACCCTGGCATAAAAGAATTTTGACCTTTATGTGTCATCTTGTTTTAGGAATCTTTTCTCTAATTAACAGAATCAGGACATCTGCTGACTCATTTCTGCCTGAGAAGAAAAGAAGAGAAGCGAGGGATGATGGGGAGAAAGCGCGAGGTCTGACTTTCCCCTGCTGCCCAGCCTTCCTGGGCCGCCAAGGCTCGGATCTGGTCTGCCGACATCCACCTCCTCCCCAGCCTGACCCCGACCTCGCCCCCACACAGCCTCAACTCCTGTTGAGCCACCTGCTCTGCAGGACACAGGAACGACCATCAGCAAGGGGGGATCAAGCCCACAGGGATTCCCAGGACAGACTTCAGGGCTTGACCACCCAAGGACTAGCGTTAACCACAAACCTTGAGAAGTTCAGAGAAAATCCACTAGAGGGCACTGCAGCACTGCCCAGAAAAGACCATCCCAGGACTGCTTTTTCACATTCAACTAGCAAGCAAGTACTATTGTATTGAGCACCTGCATTGAGCCCTGGTTAAATGCTGAGATGCAGAGCACATGTACCGCCCACAGTTGAATTGCGGAGGCAGGGAAGGAAGTCAGAGCCCATGAGGTGGGAGGTGGGTGGGGAGCCCATAAGGAGGTGGGTGAGGAAGTGGTACCCAGGCAGGGTCAGTCTGTGACTCTTTCCTTCTTCTGGGGACTTAACTATAAGACACACACATGCAGACAACACAGAAGCGACACACATACATGCACACGTCATACATACGAACAGCACACATACACATATGTACACACCACGCAGACCACAGCCACACACCTGCAATCCTGGGCTGTGGGCGTCTGTGAGGAGGGGCTGTGGGCAGACGCCCAGCTACGGAGGAGCTTGGCTGCAGACCCCAAGGAGAAGGTGGAGCAGAGCAGTGGTGAGTTTACAACTTGAGAAAACAGCCCCCACGGCCCCCAGACAGTCCACACATCATTAGCGTCACTGTAGAGAGCCTCTTAAGTGCACACATGTTAACCACATGTACCCCAAGGATTACAGGAATTCACTGACACCCACTTACACATTAGCACAGAGTTACTGAGCGCTGGGGTCGGGGTGGGGGATCTTTTGTCAGAGAGTCACAGGGGAGACGAATGACAGCCAGCCTTTAAGGAGTGCTGACTGTGTGCAGACACAGTGCCAGGGGCCTGTGTGCTTTCTCTCTGTCAATGCTCGTAGCACCACCGTGCCATGGGCTCTGACATGATCCCCATTTTACAGAGGGGGACACTGAGGCTCAGAGAAGTGAGGTGGCTTGCCCAGGATCACAGAGCTATGTAGATAGAGGAGCTGCGATTCTAATTCTGCCCCAAAGGAACTCACAGTCGGTTGGGAGATACGTACATCAAAAGATCCAAAACAATACGAGACGGGCTGACCAAGGGCAACATCATTTTCTTCCTCTGTCTCTCTTTCTAAGAACTTAGCACGTTTACTTTGCAGATCTTCACCTGAGAACGAAGGGGAAGGCCCCACTCAGGCTGTCCCACTCTAAAGTCTGCAAGTGGCCCTGTGTCACCTGAGAAGCAAGCAGCTCTGCCACCTGAGCCAGAGGACCCAGCCGATATCATGGTGCTGAAGGTTTCAGTAGTGGGAAAAGTTGCCTTGTGGCGTTGGTGGCAAGCTCCCGTGGGAGACTCCCCATGAGACCCCTGGGTTCTCCAGCAAGGTCGTGCCATCTGCAGCAGAGAACTATGCACCAATCAACAAAACAAAACAAACTTCCACGGGGCACCCAGTGACCATGCAGCCAGAACTCCCCATCGTGAGCTGGGTCTTGTCAGACCTTCCAAGTTGTAAGGTCCAGCAGGCTCAGCATCAGTCCACTGTAAGATGGAGACGGCACAGCCAGGACTGAGCATGAGCCCAACTATAAGGCACAGGAGGCTGCACAGCCCCCTCTACCATCGTCCCGGTGCCCCACCTCAGCTCATGCCCATGGCCATCTGGGCTCCTGTCCAACCAGCCAAAGGAGGAGGAGAAAGCCTGAGTTTGGGTTACAGATGAGTCTACTTCCTATGTATGTGCAAACTGAAAATGATAGTAGCTACACTACAGCCTTGCTTGGGAGTGGCCTTGAAAACACAAAGAAAACCCTCCAGTAAATCGGCAGAGTTTCAGATGGTACATCTCCTTGTCCCCTTTGTGCAGAAAGAGAAGTGTCCTGAAGTTAAAATGTGTACAACGTATAGGCAGTGGCTAATGGCATGGCTGACTGGTCAGGCACATGGAAGGGAAAAGACTGGAAGGTGAGGACCGGGAGGACTGGGGTAGAGGATATGAGTAGACATGCGGGAGTGGGCTAAAGTGTGAAAATTTCTGTATCACATGTTAACAACCACCAGAGAGCATCTACTACGGAAGAGGCACCAACAACCAAGTAGACGAAATGACCTAGCCAACTGACATCAGCCGGCCTCTGTTACTGGACACTCCGGTGCCAGCATTATGGGCACAGTGCAGAGATGGAGGTTACACATGGGCCCAAAATCTTGATTCCCTTTTGCAAGTCCCATCTAGTTACTTTGTAGTTCATCTAGATACTTCTTCCCCTAAACCCCAACCTTCCAGGATGCCTGGTGAAATCAGAGGCTCATGAGAGTGACCACCAGGGGGCACTGGTTGAACATTTACATCCTTTAGGGGCAAATGACCCACCAAAGTGGAGAACCTCCAACCGGGGAAGGATGGGGTGTTCGTCTTTTCCTAATTACAGAGGGGCTTACGTGACTGAAAGGTGGTGAAAGCTGGTTTATCCCAAGTCTTTCTTCATGAAGCACCAGGGCAGTTGACACAGAGAGAAATGGAGGCACAGAGAGCTCCCCCACCCCCACTCCAGGACTCACAGAGGATCACAGATCAAGCCATTGGAAGTCCTGGGATGCTGTCTCAGGCTTAAACTGTCATACTAGATGTCACTGGTTTAAGGGGCCCTGGCCTCAGGGCTCAACTCTGCCTCTCTAACCAGCTATGGGACCTTAAGCCAGTCAGTTAACTTCTCTGATCCTCTATTTCTTCATCTATAAAATGAAGATAATACCCACTTCTCAAGATTGTTTTGAAGTCTGAATTAAAACCATCTATATATGGATGCTTTGATAACCTTAAAACACTAATATGATATAGAATGTTCCTTTTAAAAGCTTTAAATTGTACTTATTTTTTGAAACAAGAAATAGATGTATGTGGACAGAGTTTGAAAAATAAGTGACCCTCCTTCCCTTGTCCCTGGTAACCATTTCCACTCCTGGGAGACAGCTGGGTCACCAGTTCCTGACAGATGGATTCCTGACAAGAGCTCTTCAGAGCCAGGCGGCTCCCCGGACAGACCATGAGGCCTCCCAGGATGTGCCAGATTCAGGCTCATCTGACGTTATGGAGCACTAACCACAGGCCAGGCTCTTTCACACATATCTTCTCTGTTAATTACCGAAAATAAAGCAAAACAAGAAAACCTGTGAGGTAGTGTTAAGGCTCCCACTTTTCAGACATGGAAACTGTGGTTAAGCATTTTGGCCAAGGTCACACAACAAGACAGTCATATGACCAGGAACCGAATCCAGGTCCTGTAACTAGTTCCCCTGAACCACTGCTCCGTGGCCACCCCTGAAATCCGCCCACCCGTGCCCGCCATTTTCCACCACAAGCACCAGCTGAGCTCACTGAGTCTCTGTGGCACTTGGGTCAGCCAGTTCCTCACTGTGCTTGGGTGTCTTCAGGTCACTTATGCCTTGTGAGTGTGAATATGGTGTGCATAAGCAAGCATGCATGCATGCCTTTCCTTTCTAAGGAGACTATGAGCTCCCTGAGGAAGGCAGCCCATGTGGTATCTCCTGTGGGCCTCCCAGCACCTCAGCCGGTGCCAGCCCCAAGACCTCATGTCCCAGCAGCCTTGGCTGGGCTGCACGGGCTTCTGATCAGTTGGTCCGAACCAGGGCCCCTTTCCACACAGTCCTCACCCCATGGCACAATCACTCTGACCTATTTTCCTGGGAATCTTCTTCCCTGCCCCAGAAGAGGCTGCCACAATCCAGGTGGGGACACCAGAGGCCATGGGGCCCCAAATGTAGGACCTTATGCTTAAGCCAAGTTCTTATCCACTGTCTGGCTATCCTTAGTTCCACGCAGTGCCCACAGGAACACCAGAAAGAACCCACCCATCCTTATCCCTGGAAGCTGTCTCCCCCATTGACCCCCTTGGAGTGAGAGCTCAGCCTCCTGTGGTATCTGAGACTGAAGGACAGTCATCAGGGGAATAGACAGCCCCCGTGACACAACTCTGTTCCACAAGAGGAAAGGGAGCCTTGGGATAAGGGTTGGGACCCAGGAAGGAATTTCTCATTTAAACCGACGGAGCCTGTTGGAAGCCATCCTCTTCCATCTGAGATGTTCAGGAAGTTTCCATGGGTCTGTGGCTGGAATGACAGGGAAGGACTGAGATAGGCAGGGAAGGCTGTGCCCAGGAGAGGCTGGGAGGAGGCTGTGGGAGAAGATGAAGGAAGAGAAGGAAGGAGGGAGGGATGCCCGGACACCTGGTGGGCGGGCTTTCAAACTGAGAATGAGTGAGGGACAGAGAATAGAAACTCTACAGTATACTTCTGGGGGGCGGGTCGCCCCTTCTTGAAATGTCACCAATCAATCAATCAATCAATCAACATTACGAAGCCCATAGTGCCCACTCAGCTTTCAAGAAAGGTTAGATTTCACCATGCTAGCTAACTTTCTACCCTACTTCATTTTTTTGAGGAACTAAGAGAATTTCAGCATTTCCGAATTATCTACATGAGTAGAATCTCCACTCCACCCCTGACCCTGGCAAACGAAGGATCTGAAAACATACAAACGATGTTAATGGGGTTTCATGAGCCATTTTGTTGGCGGTGGTGTTTCTGCTTTTCAAAGTAATGCATCTGTATTTGACCTTGCCAAGCCCCAGGTTCCTCATTTGTACAACAGGGACATTAACGATACATGCCCCACAGGTTTGCTGCGAGGATGAAACGAAACAAAGTATCTGAAGTGCTGAGCACGGTGTTTGCTGCACAGTAAGCACTCGGTGAATGTTCACTATAATTTTGTAGCGACCCGATCATCTCCAAAGCTGAGGTCCAATTTGTCAGCTCACAGTTTGGTCCCTTTCTGCGCCTTAACTTTAACGGCTACTAATCCTTCACAAGCTAAATTTTCACTTACTGAAGCTTTTCTCATAGACTCCCTTTGAGAGCAAGCTCCATTAGTAAGTAAAAGATGCGATTCAATTTATAAAATTTCTATTTTTGTCCCCCCATTTTTAGAACTATCTCTCTCCATCAGCTAAGGAATTGGACCAGATAAGCTGTGAGATCTTTTCCAATGAAATATCCGTGACTCTATTGTGTAAAGTAAGGAACTCTGTCTACCCAAGTATCTTCAGGGCCAAATATCAACAAAGGCAGATTGATATTTTGTAGAGAATTATTTGCAAAAGGAGAGAGCTGAAGCAAAGCATTTAATATCCAGTGATGAATGTCTTGTCAATAATGAGGTCATTTGTATGCAGTACATAATTCAGAGAGGAAGCCGAGTCTTGTCTGCCTAATTTAGCAGATTTTAAAAATAAAAAAGAATTAATCCTAAGAAATCAATCCATAATGCAGGGGGAAAAAATTTTAAGACGTTCAGCCATGCATTATTTATGGAGCCCCAATTGATATATGATCTAAATCTCTCACAATATGAAAGCGGTTAAATAAAATTTGGCTCATCCAAACATTTGAAATATTACACAATCTTTAGATGGATGCTACATAAAATAGTGGTTATGGCCACCTGCTCTGGTCTTAGGCTGCCTGAGTTCAAACCCAGGCTCCACCTGTTATGAGCTATATGACTTGGACAACTCACTTAATTTCTCTATACCTTTGTTTCTTCACTTGTAAAAGGAGGATTAAATACTATGTACCTCAAAGAGTCGTTGAAGATTAACTGTAAAGCTCTTAGAACAGTTGCTGGTGAATAGCAAATATTTAACACGTTAGCTAATATGAGATTTTAATAGCATGGTGTGGCAGAGACTGCTAACTTATTATCAAATCCTTTTTGTCTTCTTCTGGGGCTCCTGGCTCGACTACAGTTATCGGCCTCCGTTTCAGTTAGCTGTAGCCATGTGACTAAAGTCAAGCCAACAGAATGAGAACAGAAATGACGAGTGCCCCTGCCAGGCTTGGCCCACAGAACCCTCCCATGCTTGACCTCTGAGCTTTAACCCGGCGGCTGGCTTGATGCAGACAAGTGCGGTGACTTTGGAAGCCATGCTATGGAGATGATGGAGGCCATGATAGATGCTTAAATCAGCACTTGGAGAAGAGCTGACTATGGATCATGAGCGTCCATATTGGGCCTCACTTTTGTGTTAAGACAGTAGGATTTGGGGATTCATTAATTATAGCAGCAAACATTAACTGCTGCACAAAAGAACATAACATAAATTTATGTTAAATGAAAAAATATAGGACATATAAATGATATGCCAGAAGCTATGAGATCTCCCCCCAATATCTGTTCTTTCTTTCTGTAATTGGGGAAAACTTAAGTATAGGGAAATGCAAAGATCTCAAGTGTATAACACAAAAGGTTTGGGTGAATTTTTATTCCTGTGTAACCAAACACTAATCAAAATGTGAACTCTGTCCATCACCCCAGAAAATCCCCTTGTGCCCAACCCCCACAGGCAACCACCATTCCAATTTCCATCACCATAAATTAGTTTTTCCCCTTCTTTAACACCATATAAGTGGCATCATACATCATGTACTCATTTGTGGCTGGCTTCTTTCACTCAATAAACATGATGTTTTTGGGATTCATGTGTGTTGCTGCATATCTCAATAACTCATTCTTTTTCAATTGTTCAACAGTATTCCTTTGTAGGAATATGCCACGATTTGCTTATTCATCCTCCTGTTGATGGACATTCAGATTATTTCTAGGTTTTCACTATTGTGACTAAAGCTACTACAAACATTCATGTACAAGTATTGTTGTAGATTTTTCTGTTTTCATTTCTCTTGGGTGAACATCTAGAAGAGGAATTGCTGAGTATACCCATCTTCTATTGCTGCGATGACAAATTACCAGAAACCAGTGGCTTAAAACAACACAGATTCCTTATTTTACAGTTCTGTTGGTCAGAAGTCTGACACAGGTCTCACTGGGCTGAAATCACGGTCTTGTCAGGGCTGTGTTCCTTTCTGGAGGTGCTAGGGGTGCCTTAGTCAGCTCATGTTGCCATGACAAAATAGCATAGACTAGGTGGCTTAAAGGACAGAAATTTATTTTCTCAGTCTTGGCATCTGAGATCAGAGTGTCAGCAGAGTCAGGTTCTGGTGTGGGTTTTCTTCCTGGCTTGCAGGTGGCCACCTCCTTGCTGTGTGTTCACCATGCATGGGCAGTGGGGAGGCGAGGTGGGGCAAGCTCTCTGGTGTCTCTTCTTTAAAGGGCACAATCCGGGACTGGCCCGTGGCCGAGTGGTTAAGTATGCGCGCTCCGCTGCAGGTGGCCCCCTGTTTCTTTGGTTCAAATCCTGGGTGCGGACATGGCACTGCTCATCAAGCCACGCTGAGGCAGGGTCCCACATGCCACAACTAGAAGTACCCACAACGAAGAATGTACAACTATGAATCCAGGTGGCTTTGGGGAGAAAAAGGAAAAAAATAAAAATCTTTAAAGGGCACAATCCCATCATGAGGGTTCCACTCTTATGATCTCATCTAACCCTAATGACCTCCCAAAGGCCCATCTCCAAATATCATCTCTTTGGGGGTGGGGCTTCAACACACGACTTGTCGGGGACACAGTCCAGTGCACAGCAAGGGTGAATCCATTTCTGTACTTTGTTCAGCTTCCAGAAGCTGCCCGCATTCCTCCACCTTCAAAGCCTATAACAGTGGGTTGAATCCTTCCCATATTGCATCACTCTGACCTCCCCCTTCCACTTTTAAGGACTTTTGTGATTACATTGAACCCACTAGATAATGCAGGATAATTTCTCAATTGGAAAAGCCTTAATTTAATCACAACTTTAAGGTCCCTTTGGCCACATAATGTAATATAGTCACAGATTCTGGGGACGAAGATGTGGACAACTTTGGAGGGGATACTGTTCCGCCTACCACACTGGGTCATAAGACAGGTATATGTTTATCTTTAAATAAGAAACTGCAAAACAATTTTCCAAAATGGTTGTACAATTTTACATAGCAATATATGACAGTCATGTAGTTACACATCCCTGCCAGTGTTTAGAATTTTCACTCTTTTTAATTTTAGTCAGCCTAATGGGTGTGAAGCAATGTCTTACTGAGGTTTTAACTTGCATTTCTCTGATGACTAAAAATGTTGAACATCTTCCCCTGTGCTTATTGACCAGAGAATTTTGTTCTGTGAAGTTGTTCTTCAAGTCTCATATCTATTCTTAACCGGGTTGTCTTTTTTGTTATTGACCTACAAAAGTTTTTTTTTATATATTCTGGGTGTTCTTTATCATATGTATGTATTCCAAATATTTTCTCCCAGGCTGGGTGTTGACTTTTAATTTTCTTAATAGCGTCTTTCTATGAGTAGGGTTTTTTTTTTCCTGAGGGAGATTGGCCCTGAGCTAACATCTGTTGCCAATCTTCCTTTTTTTCTCTCTCTCTCCACCGGGCCACTGAAGCAGAGCATGTGAACTTAACCACCTGGCCACGGGCCGGCCCATATGAACAGAATTTTAAAATTTTGGTAAGTTCAATTTATTTATTTTCTTTTATGGTTGTATTTTTTGTGTCCTAAGAAATCTTTGCCTATTCCAACGTCACTGTGGCAGATTGTAATTTCCAAATGTAGCTGCAACAATATTTCCTATCCATGTGCCCTTCCACAATATGATCTTGCCACTCCTTCTATTTTCCTTAAATATTTGATAGAATTCTCTGATGAGACCATCTGGGCCTGGAGCTTCCCTAATGGGAAGTTTTTAAAAAATTATTATTAAAAATTCAATTTATTTCATGTACACAGGGATATTTAAATTTCCTCTTTCCTCTTGAGTCAGTTTAGGGAAGATATGTTTTTCAAGAAATTTATTCATTTCATTTGAGTTTATATTTATTTGAGTTGAATTTATGGCATAAGATTGTTCATGATAGTCCTTTTTAATTTTTTAAAGGTATGAGAATTTCTGACTTCCCATCTTTTGTTCCTGATATTGGTAATTTGTGCTTTCTCTCTTTTTTTTTTCTTGGCCCATCTTATAAAAGGTTTATCACTTTTATTAATCTTTCCACAGAACCAACTTTTGGCTTTGTTAATTTTCTCTGTGGTTTGACTATTGTCTTATTGTATTGATCTTTCCCTTTATCATTATTATATTCTTCCTTCTCCTTAGTTTGAGTTTAATTTACTCATATATTTCTTATTTCTTAAGCTGGAAATTTAAATCACTGATTTTAAACCCTTGTTCCTTTTCTGATATAAGCATTTAAACTATAAACTTCCTCTAAGCGCTACTTACGTGCAGCCCACAAATTTTGCTGTTTTATAGTTTCATTATCATTCAGCTTTGAATATTTTCTAATTTCTCTTGTGGTTTATTCTTTGACCTATAATTTTTTTAACTGAGGTCATAATAGTTGATAGCATTGTGAAATTTCAGCTGTACATTATCATTTGTCAGTCACCACATAAATGCGCCCCTTCACCCCCTGTGCCCACCCCCCAGCCCCCTTCCCCTCTGGTAACCACTAATCTGTTCTCTTCGTTCTTTGACCCATAATTTAGGTAGAATTATCACGTTTAATTTCCACATATTTGGGTTTTTTTAACTATCTGATTGTTACCAATTTCTAATTTAATTTTGTTGCAGTCAGAGAACATGCTCTGTAAGATTTCAATCTTCTGAAACATATGGAGACTTACATCATACCCCAGCATATGGTCCATCCTGTTGAACATCCTATGTGCACTTGAAAAGAATGTTCAGTTGTCGGATGTAGTGTTTTACAGATGGGTTTCTATCCAGTAAACTTTTCTCTTTTTTTTTAAAGATTTTTATTTTTAAAATTTTTCCTTCTTCTCCCCAAAGCCCCCCAGTACATAGTTGTATGTTTTAGTTGTGGGTCCTTCTAGTTGTGCTATGTGGGATGCCACCTCAGCATGGCCTGATGAGCAGTGCCAGGTCCACACCCAGGATCCCAACCAGCAAAACCCTGGGCTACTGAAGCAGAGCATGCGAACTTAACTACTCGGCCATGGGGCTGGCCCTCCAGTAAACTTTTCTTGTACTGCAGTTTTACAGGCAATGAATTCTCTCTGCTATCACTTATTTTAAAAGACTTTAATTTACCCTCATTTTTGAGGAGTATATTCACAGGATATAAAATTATGGATTGTCAGCTTTTTCTTTCAGCCATTAAAGATATTATTCCATTGTCTTTGGCCTTCTTTGTTTCCCATGAGAAGTCAGCCATCATTCATTTCATTGCTCTCCTGCATATAATGTGTCTTTTATCTGGCTACTTTTCAGATTTTTCTCTTTATATTTGGTTTTTAGCATTTTGACTATGATGGGCCTCAGTATGGTTTCTTCTTATTCATCTTGCTTAGAGTTCACTGAATTTCATGAATCTTAGTTTGATGTGTTTACTAAATTTTGGAAAAATTTGGTCATTATTTATTCATATCCTTTTTTTTTTCTGCCTCACTCTCTCTTCTCATTTCTGTCTGAGATCTCTGATTTAAGTACGTTAATTATAGACAGTAGATTTTGGTGGACAGCTAGTAATCACAGCCATAACATTTCAGCCAACAGGAAAAGAAAACAAATAAAAATAGAGACACACTCCTTTGTTCCTGCTCATATTCCATTGGCTAGTTCCCTGGACAGCTGTGTACCCAAATAAAATTCTCTAAGTAAAGAAGGAAGGTATTTTTGTTATATCCCTGATGGAGTAACTGACATCAGATTCCCACCAACACCACCATAAACTACAAAACTAGACAAAAGTACGTGAGGTAAGTGTTTTCAAGCATTGGACAACAGGGAGTAGCAGACTGCAATCCTTGAGAAAAAGGAAACATGAGGTGAACCCCACATTGGCCCTGGCTTTCTTCCTGGAGGCACTTTCTGGGTCACATTGTAGGGAGATGGAGTTTACACAGAGCATAGCAATCATGCTGAGCTGAAGAGGCAGAAATTCAGGAATGCTAAATTGACCAGAACTCTCAGGGCAAGGTAAGAAAGATGAGGGAGCTGCATGGGGGATAAGGGCGCTAGAAAGTCTACATTGGGGTCCTCCAGTGGCCCTTGGCTGAGGGCTTGGTTGAGCATGTGCAGGCAGGACATCTTGAGGCCTAGAAGAAAGCGGCTGCTATGGGGCTGAGAGTTGAACGGGAATATCAGAGTTTGCACAGTGTTGGGAGATGGAGTTCCAGCCAATCCATAGTTAGGAGTAAGACCATGCCCTAGAGTAAGAACCATTCCTTAAGACTAAGGACAAAATGAAAACAGACCAAACCTGAGAGTCAATAAGATCCACTAGTAATGTAACTGCCTTCCAGAACAAAAGGAGCAGAGTCAGAAGCCAGCGAATTAAAGAACAGAATATTCTTGTGTAAAAACAAGGCCTAAAGAAGAGCTTTGACTGTGGCTACTTGCACATGGCACTGACAGGAGATAAATGGACGAGAAGCCTACTAAGTGTTGGTGGGAATTTTATTGCCAAAGAAACCACAAGTACAACCTGCAAAAGCCTGTGATTATTTTGACTCCTAAAGTAACTCCTAGGCCACTGGCACTGGAGGAAATAGGTTGTGAGATCTGAGGCCCTCAAAAGGGCATACTGGAATATTGGAATATCCAACTGGGACAAGACCATGGAGGAAAACGGACAAGGAATAATCTCCCTGAAAACTAGCCTGTCCTCTCTGGGGTCAATGGACAAGTGGCTATCAGATGGACAAACCAAGGCCCTATATCCACTGCCAGGGAAGGGAGTGTTTGTAACTCCTAGGTGGTAGGATTTGATCATTGCTGTGAACTCCTGTATGACTCCTGTGTGTTTTCCATTCTACCTTTTTCTGTACGGAAGTTTTTATTAGTCATCCTGTTCCTTCTCCATCGGCGCATATTTGGTCTGTATGTGACAGGAGGTAGAGGAAGTAACTTTTCTTTTTGTTTACAAGTCACCAGACATAAAGAGCCACATGTGGACCTGTGGGAGAGGACCATACAACATACAGAGATCCTGAACATTGAGCGAGATGCCTTAACTGGTCAGACCTCCAGGCCTATCCTCCTTGGAGAGGAAGGCAAGTGTGTCCTATGGGTGAGATATATGGATATTTGGGTGGCTGTCCTGCTGAAGACTTTCATAGCCTCCCTTGCAGCTGGGTGTAGCAATGCGACCTAGTTCTGGACAGCAGTATGTGAGCACATGTGAGAGCATGACTTCCAGGTCATGCCCTTAAAGGGAATGGGGAGGGGCATGCTGGAATGCATACATAGTGGCAGGAGCTAGAATAGACGTCTTAGACCATCAGATAGAAGTCACATGTTGGGAACAGCAGAGCAACAAGACAGAAGAAGCTTCAGTCCCGACCCCCTCAAGCTGCAATACCAGACCTGCACTGTCCACCTGGACTTGTACCTGAGAGAGGAACCAGCTTCTATTTTCTAAGCTGCCATATTTTAAGATCTTTTTGTTACCCTATTCACTATTCAACTCATATACTCCTCCTGCTAATTCTCTGAGATGGCATTTAGGTGTATGGGCGATGAGGCTTATATGGTCTCATGGTGAAGGAGGCCTAAGTTCCTGAGCACAGGTCGCTGTACTGCCCTGTAGCTCCTCTCATTTCTGTAGCCGTGTTTCTTGTTGGCCTGGTCACTGGGCATGCATCTTGCTGACATTTGTTGCTTACACTCTGGCTAGGAAGTTTGAGGTCTTTCTTAGCTCCCTCAGAGCCCAGTGGTCCTTTCAATGGACTCTTCTCCACCTCAGTTCCACTGGTGCCCCTTGAGTTCTGGCTGCAACTCCCATTTGGCTCCCAGCCTGGATGACCACCCAGTCCTCACACATAGGGTCACCTCCCCCTACATAAGCTCTTCCCCCCACATACTCTTCCAAGAGTGCCCAGGAAATTCTGGACCCCCTTCATGCCAATGAATGCCAAGAAAGGCTCTGGGGAGCCCAAACAGGCAGAAATGTTGCTCAGGGCAGGTACCTGGTGAGGCTTCTCCTCCCAAGACTCCAAACTGAATCAGGATCCGAAGCGTCTCTTTTGCTTGTGATGTTTCCTTCAATCTACCTGTCTAGAACTTAGGGACAGTCAAGACACACATTTCTCACCAACTGCTTCTCCTATCGCTGTCTTTCTCTTCCTCCCACAATCCTCCCGGGAGAAGGGCTGGCTATTTTCCCACTTCCTCTTGATGGTCGTTCTCCCTGTGTAGACGTTTATGAACAAGTCCATCCTGGTTGGTTCTTGATTTATTAAAGGGCAAGCTTCAGGATAAAATCATTCCTTTTCTTTTCACCACAGAGGCTGGCCTTTGAGACTCTTGTCTTGCTAAGTGGGTGAAGGAAGTCAAAACTGAGACTCAGAGTCTTTCCAGGGTCTCTCTGTCCCAGGCCGTCCCTGCCCCCTTTTCTCTGGGCAATGAGCTTCACGACTCAGCCTTGGAGAAGAGAAGCTGAAAGAGTGGATGATTTACGAGGAAAATAAAAATACATGGGTTTAATATTCTTCCTGTTGTATATTTTATCTCAGTTTGTCACTCGTGTTTTCACTTTGTTTATGGTGTCTTCCAAGGACAAGCCTTTTTAATATTTATGGTATCAAATCTGTCAGCTTTTCCTTAATGGCTTCTGGGTTCGGTGCCCTGCATAGGAAATCGGTCTCCACTCTAAGACTGAACAGAACTTTTAACGGCTGCAAAATATGCCATTGTGCAAACATGCAAATGTGCCCTAATTTATTTACAGATGAATAGTTAGCGTGTTTCTACTGTTTATGTTATCATAAATAAGGCAGTGAGCATCTCTGTAAATACATTTTTTTCTTCTGCAATTTAAATAGTTTCTTTAGCATAGATTCTTAAGAGGTTCATGGGTCTTTTTCACTATTTTAAAAGCCTTAACAACAATTAAGCATTTACCTCTTATAAAGCTGCACAGGCCAGCAAAAATGCCCAGTTTCTTTTCTTTTGTATAGAAGTGCAGCTGCCCAGTGTGGTTATATTTAGATCCCATGTTGATTAGAAGCTGCAGTAGTTACAAATGACTTCGATCAAATTAAAAAACCAAAAAAACTAGTTGTTAGTTAACAAGTGCAATTTGTTTGATAGACTAAATCTTTTCCAAGACAGAGCAAAACATAATAAAAGTTTGTTATTTTATAGGGAAGAAGTCCAGAGAAGAAAAATGATCAACTCAACGATATCCAGTTAATTCCCAGTGATCAGTTTCTAGATTTCATATTCATGTTATCAGGCCTGCTTTGAAACAAATAAACTCATCATCGCCATTCCCCCCATCATCATGTCACCCCTTCCATGTGGCCAGCTGCTCTCTAAGTGAGCTCACGTGCTCCCCTCACTGAGCCTGAGCTGTGCCGTAGACTTTCATCACCCCAAGCTCACACATAAGCAAAGAGATTTCCAGAGATGTGGTTGGACGTGAACTGGAAAGGTAGGTTTCTGAACCTGAGTCCAGCCTCTTGTGAGATGCAGTGCATCTCCGTAGTCAAGAAATCAGATTCTTGTCAGACATTCTGGGTTAAAAAGCCCAGTAGTCTGTCTCTTACCAGCTGTTGGCCTTGGGCAAGTTTATGTAACCGTCTGAGGTTTAGTTTCTTCCTCTATAAAAGGGAGATAATGAGAGCACTTACCTCAGAGGATCAAACAAAGTATCAATAAGAAAGTAGAAATTACAAGATGACGTATAAATGGAAAGAGTTGTCCATTCATAGCACTAAGGTCTCTAGGCTCAACCAGCCCACATAATACAAGCAACATAAGTCACAGCCACTAAGAACATTTTACTTTAATGCTGCAATTTAAACGTACTGCTAGAGTTTGCTGTAACCAAATTTACCTCAGTGGGACCTTGTCCAGTATACTCACTCAGGTGAGCACACATTTATTGAGGGTCTATGCTAAGCTTTAGCAGGACAAAGGTGAGCCCCACGCCAAGCCACAGGTACGGAGGGTCCCTGCTCCACACAGCGTGTAAACAGAGGCTCCGGGTGTGGGAAGAAGAGGACCAACTAATCCAGTCGAGGGAAATTTGTGAGATTCTGCCTGAGTTCTCTTTTTAAAATCAATAATTTTTGCAGTTTTGAGAGAGTATTTTTTCTTACGATAGGAGTAGATGTTTTTGAAGAAAATTCTGAAAATGGAGACAAGTAAAAGTAGAAAATTCATATTGCTTGTGATCCCATCTCCTAGAGAAAAATATAGTTGGTGTATTTTTTTTTTTGCATTTTTTTGGTTCTGTGTATATATATGCATTTGCGTGTTTGTGTAAGACACACCCTTTTCAAAACATCAAAATGGAGCTCATCCCACACAGACTGTTCTTTCACTTTACCCTTTAACCTAGATATTCCTCCATGTCCGTACACAGTTCCTTACACTCCTGCTGCTCAAGGTGTGGTCCTGATGCAGCAGCACAAGCATCACCCGGGAGCTTGGGAGTAATGCAGCATCTCAGGCCCCACCCCAGACCTGCTGAATCAGAATCTGCATAAGCTCTCCCAGAGGATTTCTACGCCCCACAGAGTTTGAGGAGCATCGCCTCACAGCACCATTTTTAAAGGCCACATAGTCTCCCATAACATGGCTAAAACATAATTTATCTAGTTCATCCATCACTGGTGGGGATTTTTCCCAGTGACAAGAAGTTGGTCCCTGGAGGATGTTGGGCTTCCCAGAGTGGTCCTTGTGCTTCTTCAGATCCTTCCTCCTGCAGGGTGCTCCTCCCTCACTGTGGGCTTCTCCCCACTTCCAAGATGACCTCTTGGCCCCTTCAGAGTCCACCCCCAGGAAACTTCTGACAGCTAGGGCAGCACTGTCCTTGCCTGTTCTCCAAGGACTAAATGCACACTGCCTGCCTCTGTCATCACCTTTCTTCCCCTGGACCCCGGCCTGGAGCTGCAGACTTTCCCCAGGTCCTGTCCAGGCTCCAAGCAGAGCCGACTGGCAAACGCAATGCCCAGATCCCTCCAGGGGGCAGCCCAGGCTTAGCAATGCCTCCCTTCTCCTGAAATTCCTTTCATTCCACCACTCCCACTTTCCCTTCCCACTCCTGTAACCCCCAGCTCCATATGAATGTCCCCCCTAATTGCCCCAGGGGTCTCCTCTTCCTCCCCCCCCACCTCCCTATCCCACCCCTGAACTTCTCGCTTCCTCCAGTCCCCTCATTCCACCCCTAACTCTCTGGTCCGGATACCCCCCCCCCGCCCTCCCCCTTCCTCCCTTTTCCATCCTTCTCTCTCCCACTCCCCCATCCCTCTTCTAGAAACAGCCTCTCACTTCTCACCCACCCCTTCACTCCTCCCTTTCCAACTTCCTCAATTCCCACCTTCCCCCCAAATTCCAGTCCAGTCCATGGGAAAGGAAAAGCTCCCCTGGTCCCACCCTGCCTGTGTGTGGCCCGAGGTAGGGTGGGGGCCGCTCCCGGGCCCAGCCCACCCCGCTCACCCGGCCCCCGGAGGGTGAATGGAGCCCTGTGTGCCCGCGCTCCGGGGGCGGGATGTCAATGGCCAGTATGTCACTGCGTGAAAAGAGGCCAAGGACGGCTGTGAGGCAGCCCTGAAAATTAGCCCGGGCCAGCGGCCCAGGGGTGACCCCAACGCGACTCCTCGGACAGGAAAGAAAGATAGTGAAGACTCAGCTATGACCCCGGCGACCCTCCTCTGCTTCCGTGGGGGCTGGGCTCCCCGGATCAGAGCCACCGTCGTCGTCGTGGTGCTGAGCGTGGGAAGCACTGGGTAGGCGCTCGGTCCGGAGGACCAAAGAGGGGACCCTCTGAGCGGCACCTGCCAAGCGCCCAGCCACTCCGCGGCTCGCAGGACAGAGACCATGGGTCTCACGGAGCCCTGGGCAGCAAAGCTTTTCTCCCTTTATAAACGTTTGATAAGCAGCTGGGGAAAATATTTCTTAAAATAATACAAATAAGCTTCTATTTTCTCCGATCAAAATAGAAAGGATTTTTTAAAATGAGAATATTTAGTGCTGACAAAGCTGCAGAAAAAATGGAGTCATTCATGCAACGCTCCTCGGAGTGGGAGAATAAATTGGTCTAACTGTTGGCAAGATGTAAAGTACAGAGTTCTAGGAGTCTTTGAATGCTCATAATTGATACTGTAATTCTGCTTGTGGAAATGTAGCAAAAGGAATAATCTTAAATATTCCCCAAAGCTTTTTGTACACAGATACTCTTTGTAGTGGAAAATGAGAAAGAGGGTAATTTGCAATTGGAATCAACAGGCTGGGAATTGGATGAGAATATTATGGGACATGCACAAGTTGGAATATCATTCCGTTATTAATAACAGTTATAAAGAGTTTTTAGTAACATGAGGAAATGTCCTTATTAAGTGAAAGAAACATTACAAGTTTGTATACATGGGATTTTCACAAGTATATAAAATAAGCTTAGAAGAAAGACTGGAAGAAAATCAATTAAATGAGAGTGGGCGATTTTTCCCCTTTATTTTCTACTGTTTTATGAACTACTTCAGAGCTACATGGAGGTATAGAAACTAATCTAGCCATCATTAAGCGTTAGAAAGCCAGCACCCTTCCTGTTGAAGCCCCTCGGGGACCCTCCTTACTCCCCTTTCCCCTCACCCCTGAGGTAACCTCTCTCTGTACTTTTATTATATGTGAATGAATTCCTGAACATTATATAATACTGTCTTAACTATTTCAGACCTTACATAAATGGTAAAGCACTACACATATGCTTCTGTGACCTCCTTTTTTGGTCTACATGATGCTTTGGGGATTTATCCGTGTTAACTCATGTTGAAAAATCTAACTCTGGTTCATTCAGTCAATAAAGAACTTAGAACAGGGCTTGGCAGATGATGCTACATAAGGTTTTTTTATAGGTAAAAATTCGTTTTCATTGCAGTATTGCACACTATTGTGTTAATGTTATATTAAGTTTATTTATCCATTCTCTTACTGATTAAAATTTAGACTATTTCCATTTTGTCCTGATTACAGACGATGCTGCTATGGACATTCGAGTCCGTGTCTCCTTGTGGCCATGTGTGAGAGTTTCTAGGGGGTACACGCCTAGGATTGGGGCCACAGTACTCCACAGGATGTCTCGCTTCAATGTTACTAGTTACTGCCAAATTGCTCAAAAAGTGAGGGTCCCAACAACAGACGAGTTATTGTGCTCCCAATCCTCATCAACACTTGCTATTGTCAGATTTGTTATTTTTTCCTAATTTAATGGATTTGTAGTATAATTTCTTCACAGTTTTAATTTGCATTTCCCAGGTTACTATGAAGTTAGAGTTAGGTATCTGTTCATATGTTTACTGGTCATTTGTATTTTTTATTCTGTAAATTCCTATCCAATAACCTTTCCCTGTTTTTCTATTGGTGGTCGTAATTTTCTTGTTGATTTTTAAGAATTCTGTATATATTTTGGATATTAATCTTTTGTCAGGTGGATGTGTTGCAAATACTAACATTCACACTGTGACTTATAACTTTTTATGGTGTCTTTTAAAGCATATAAAATTTAAATGTTAATGTATTCTAACATCTATTTCTTTATAGTTAGTGCTTTGGATGACTTGGTTAAACTACGCTTTCTTATTCCAAGATCATAAATCTCCCTATATTTTCTTCTATAAGTTTTCAAATTTTGTTGTTTTATATTTGACCTTACATCCACCCAAAGATTTGATTCTTTGAGAAGGTAGTTACGGAGAGATCTTCTTTCTCATATGAATAACAATTGTCCTACAACCATTTATTGGACAGCCTATCCTTTTCGAGTCATCTGCAATGCCAGCTTTGCCACAAATCAAATTTCCAAAAATATGTTGATCTGTTTCTGGGCTATTTTGTTCCATTGGCCTATTTGTTCTTGAGCAATACCACACTCTCTTAATTACTGAAACTTGATGATAAGTCTTGATCTCTGGATGAGCATGTATTCTCACATTTTTCAAGACTATCTCGACTGTTTGGGGTCCTTAACATTTTCACATACATTTTAGATTTAGCTTGTTTTACAAAATCTTTATTGAGGTTTTCATTTAAACAATGACATCATAGATTGATTTAGGGAAACTGACATCTTTATGATATTGGGTCTTCCTGTTGATAAGCACAGCATTTATCTCCATTTATTTAGGTCTTCTTCAAAAGCTTGCAATTAGTTTTACGTTTTTCGTAAATATCTAACATCTCTTTAGATTTATTCCTAGAAACTTCATTTCTATAAAATTTCAGTGGGCTCTAAGATTCACTTTCATAACTGAAAAAAACCTTTACCATTTTAACTGTGCACCTTTTCAAGTATTCAAGAATTTAAAACAACATGCAGACTGGGTCATGGAAAGATGATCTACTCTATAGCTAGTTTTCTGGAGTTTGATAAAAAGTGTTAGAACCTTTGGAAGAAGAAAGAAGGCAGGAGAATTTTTTTTAATGCTCTTAAGAATTGAAAAAGAAATGTGAGCGAGTGAGAGAGAGGGTGGGAGAAGAGACTTATTTAAAAAATCAAAAAGTACAAAGGGTGAAACAATGCAATGAAACTCAGCTGCCCGCCTGCCCACCTCAGGTTCTCAGGCCCCCAGTAGCCTTCTCCCAAACATCTACTGCTTACAGATTCTTGTACTATTTTTGTTTCCTACAACTATATATATGATTTAGGTTCTCTCCAAATCTAGCCCGTCCATTTTTTTAACGCAATGAAAGCATAAAATACACACAGTTCAGTACCTTGCTTTTTTCATTGAACAATGTATCTATAATCCTTCCATGTCAGCACATAAAGTCTATGTTTTAAAAAATAGCTACATGGTCTTTCATCTACCAGTTCCCTATTGGTGGACATGAGTTGTTCCCACTCTTTTGCAATAACAAACTACACTGCAATCAACTTCTTTTTTTTTTTGAGGAAGATTAGCCCTGAGCTAACTGCTGCCAATCCTCCTCTTTTGGCTGAGGAAGACTGGCCATGAGCTAACATCCGTGCCCATCATCCTCCACTTTATACGTGGGACGCCTACCACATCATGGCTTTTGCCAAGCGGTGCCATGTCCACACCCAGGATCCGGGCTGGTGAACCCCGGGCCGCGGAAGCGGAACGTGCGGGCTTAACCACTGCACTACCGGGCCGGCCCCAGCTTCTTTTTATATATAACGTCACACACATATAGGAATATACTTATAGAAGGGATAGAGAGTAAATGTGCATGTGCAATTTCGATAGACGTTGTCAAATTGCTCTCTAAAAAGATTACAATAATTTACAATTCCAACAAATGCATGCAAATGCCCATTTGTAGTGCTCTCATTGGAGCTAACACTATGCTATTAAACTTAACGAAAAATTTATCTCACTTTTTTGTTTTAATTTCTATTTCCTTAACTATAGGTAAATGGAACATCGTTCATCTTTCAGCCATTTGTATATCTTTTTCTGCTTTATGCCCATTTTTCTGTTGGGCTCTTTTTTTTTCCTTTATTGATTTGTAAGAGTTCACTATATATTAAGGAAATTAGCCATTTATCTGACATACAATTTCCAATTATTTTTCTAACTTTTCATTTGTTTTTTATTTCGTGTTGGTATTTCTCCATGCAGAATTTTGTTTTAATGTGTTCACACATCCATTTTTCTCCTTTTTGGCTTCTGAGTTCGTCCTTTACTCAGAAAGACTTTCCCTACTCCAAGGTTATTATTTTTAATTCTTTCATCTTTTATTCTAGTAGTTTACATGCATTTTTATAGTGAAATATACGTATTTTTTAATTAGCTTGTCGATTCTATAAAAACCTTTGTTAGGATTTTGATTAAGACAATAATTTAATAGATTAATTTTGGGAAGTTGACATCTTTATGATATTGAGTCTTCCTATTGATAAACATGGCTTTTTGATATGCATTTTTGTGTAGGTACCCTTACCATATTAAAAAAATATATAAAAAAGAATATTGTCAACACCCTAACATCCTAGAAGCCCTCTGCCTTTCCCACTGTGCCCTTTGTAGATGACAACCTTTTTCCTCCCCACCAGAGGGAGGGACTTCTAATTTCTGTAACACCTGATTTCTGAAATAAACCATGTATGTATCCCTAAATAATATGGCTATATTTTTGCCTTTTGTAAACATTATTCAAATGGAATGAGATGACACCATGTGGGGTTTTGTTTTTATCCTCTGCTTCTTTCACTCTGCATTATGCTTGTGAGATTATTCCCTGTTGTTGTTGCATGTAGCAATAATGCTGAGCAAATTAGATCCACATTTGTATACTGACCTTGCATTCAGCATCCTTACTAGATCCACTTGTTAAATAAAAGATGTTGCCTGTAGATTACTTTAGATCTTCTACATACACAGTCACATTGTCTCCAATTAATGACAGTTTTGTTTTCTCCTATTTAAATTTGTATCACTTCTATTTCCTTGTTTTGCCTTATTATACCGGCTAGGACCTCCAATAATATATTAAATAGAAGTGATGAAGTTGGGTATCCTTGCCTCATTTCCTACCTCAAGGTGAAAGCTTTCAACATTTTACCATTAATTATGTTTGCTGTAAGTTTCTTTGTAGAAACCCTTACCATATTCACGAAGTTCCCTCTATTACTAGTTTGCTAAGAGTTGTTTTGTTTTGTTTTTAAATCACAACTCTAGAATCTAAGAGACAGGAGAATGACAGCTAAAGATATTGAGAGAAAGGACAGTGACCTCAGAATCTCAGACCCACACAAGAGAGCACTCACCTGTCAGGGAAAAGAAAGATGCTAAGGATGTATTCTAATCAAATAAGAAATGAACTGAAACAGACTTCAACCTAGGGAGAGATGAGAAAGAAAGGGAGACAGTTATTGAGCGATGATCTTCGTATTATATATGGTTAAAATGAAAAGGATGACAAGAGTGTGGTTGACAATTTGTAATATAAGTACTAAGCAAGAACTCTTTTATCATACAGGAAAAAGTGATATAGAAAGGCAGACGATTAAAGAAATATCAGACAAATGAAACAAAGGGAAAGCAGAAGTGACAATACAGACGACATAAAATTAAACTAAAAAGTATTAAATGAGACAGAGATAATGCAGAATGATATGACACATCGCAGGACGAAGGTATTAGTCATAAACCTCTAAACACTAAATATTATGACAGCAAAATATATAAGGCAGAAACCGTTAGAAATACAAGGAAAGCCTGATTTTAAAATACACATGCACAATTTTTAGTGGAAGATTCTATTATTACACATCTTTCAAAATCTGATAGATCTAGAAGACAAAATTTAGCCAGGACATAGAGGATCTGAGTATTACAATCAATCAGCTCAATTTAATAGATGTATATAGAACTTTGCAACCAACAAATACAGAACATGCTTTTTTCCTTATGTCAATAAAACATTTATATATTTATGCATTATATTCCTATTTCTAAACATATTTATATATCATATATGTGTGTGTGTGTATATATATATATATATATATATATATCTGTTGTGTACTTGGCCACTAATAAAACGTGACAAATTTTAAAAAGTGAAGATTTTATAAGATATATTTTCTTATCAATATTTTAGAAGACAAATTAATAAATAGATGACCTCGAAACTATTAACTACTTACAATAAAAGTAACTTCTGGATCAATATATAAATTAAAATTGGAACCAAAAACTATCTAGAAAGTAATGAAACCTATGTTTTGGTATATTAAACCCATATTCAAGGGGAAAATCACAGTCTTAAATGCCTTCATTGTTAAAGGAGACTGAAATTAAAGGAATTAAGAACTCATTTTAGGAAATTAAATATAAACAACAAACAATCCAGCCAAAGGAATTAATAAAAGTAAGAGCCAAAATTAGTGAAAAAGTAAAAAATATAATGAAAAGAATAAATAATCTCAAATCTAATTTTTGTATTGTGGCAAAATATACATAACATAGTATTTATCATCTTAACCATTCATAAGTATACAACTCAGTTGCATTAAATCCATTCACAACTATCTATACCCAAAACTTTTCCATTACCCCCAACAAAAACTCTGTATCCATTAGATAATAACTCTCCCTTCCTCCCTTCCCCCAGCCCCTGGTAACCTCTGTCCTATTTTCCAGCTCTATGAATTTGCCTACTCTAGGTACCTCATATAAGTGGAATCATACAATATTTGTCCTTCTGTGTCTGGCTTATTTCACTAAGCATAATGTTTTCAAGGTGCATCCATGTTGTAGCATGTATCAAAATTTCATTTCTTTTTATGGCTGAATAATATTCCATTGTATGTGTATTCCATATTTTGTTTATTTCTGCATCTGTTGATGGACACTTGGGTTGTTTCCACCTTTTGACTATTATGAATAATTCTGCCATGAACATTGCTGTATGAATATCTGAGTCCCTGCTTTTGATTCTTTTGAATATTTACACAGGTGTGGGACTGCTGGGTCATATGGTAGTTCTATGCCAAATCCAATTTTTTGTAAGATCAATAGATATCTCACGGCAACCATTAGGGACAAAGGAGAGAGATCAAATACAAACAATGTTAGAAATTAGAAAGGCTGTACAATGCCAGAAACAAAAGAGAGAAAAGTAATTATAAGACAATGTTACATACAACTCTATGGCAACCAACGTGAAAATCTAGAGAATATCGTTGAATTCCTAGGAAAATACAAATCGACACCAAAAGAAACAAAACATTTAAATAGATCAGTTACCCCAGGAGACACTGGAAAAGTAAAAGTAACATAGAAATAGAAGGACACTTCTTAAATATGATAAAGGATATTTACCAAAAATTAATGGCAAATATCTTACCAAAACAGTGAAACCCTCAAGCTATCTCCATTAAAATTAAGCACAAGGAAGGGATGCTCACCATGATCATTATTATTCAACATTATTTTGAAGGCTTTATTGTGTTATTAAAACAAAATGAAATTATAACAAATACTGACAGCAGAAAAAATCATCTCTATCTGCAGATGATATGATTGTATGCTAAGAAGAACCCAAAAGAATGCAGCAAAAAATTCTATTGGAGAAGAAATAAGCAAATAAACAAGATATTTACAGATTGTAATAAGCACTCATGATCAAGAGTAGCTAGGTATTCTGGATGGCTGGCCAGGGAAAGCTTTTCCGTAGGGAGATCCAGAAGCTGGACCTGGGCAATGAGAACAAAGAGCTCAGGGATGGCACTCTGGACAGAGGGGATAGCGTGTGCCCCAGTGAGTCTGAGGAACAGCAAGAAGGCCACCGTGGCAGCAGCTAGGAAGGACAGACGGTGGGAGATGGGTCGGGGTGAGAGCGGGGGCTTGTAGCCAGAGTAACGATGTTGAATTTACTCTAAGTGCCAGAAGAAGGCATTGCAGGACTTTAGGCAGCGGAGAGATTTAGGTTTTTAAAATCTCACTTACATTTTTAAAAGAAGATTTTGTCTGTTTTGTAGGGAAGAAGGCAAGAGGAGCATAGGGAAAGTGATTAGGAAGCTATTGCTGTCGCCCCAGGGGGAAATCACCACCGTTTGGCTTAGGGAACAGCAGTGGGTGAAGAGAAGTGGGTAGATGTG